>NW_023416368.1:55923951-56131451 GCF_014108235.1 Myotis myotis
CTGACGTTAGCTTCTCAGTGTGTCTGTTGACCCAGACTCCGTGGCCAGCAGCTGTGCACTGAACTGGGCTTGGGTAGATGTCATGGATATTTGCAAATCTCAAAGACGCTACTCTTTTTCATAGAACAAGAATGAAATAGCCACATCATCTCACTGCCCCGGAGTCTGACTCTGGGTACTGTCCTAAACTGCCTGTGTCTAAGGACACCACACTGTGCCTGCCCGCTCTGGCAGGGCTGGCGGCTGGGCCCGTGAGCACCCCGAGCACCAGGCTGCGGGGTCGTGTTGGGAATCTAAGACATGCTGGACACCTACCAGGTGGACTGGACTCCACTTCTGGGTTGTGATCTTGACTCCGACAGTCCAAGCTGAGTTTTCTGCTGGGGCCTGGTAATGACCCTGGAAGGCAAGGACGTTGTTCTCACTCTGGCCATGGATGAGCCCTTTAGGCGAGGGGCTCTGGGGCTGTGCAGAAGCAGGTTCCTGGGGGTGGGGGGCGGGGCATCCGCTTGCTGCATTTCCCCCCGCACTTTCTGTCACAAGTCATCACGTATTCGTTAGGCACCAGCCAGGGCACCGTTAAGGCTGTGCCCGGGAGGCACAGGTGGGGACGCTGCCCACCGGCGGCGGGGAGAGCTCCTTTCAACCTGTGCCGTTCTCGCTGACGCCCTCCAGGGGCTCTTCCTTCCGGACTGGGCTTACCTGAGCGCCAGGCTCCCACGGGGAGCCAATTATGTCCTGACTGTTCAACCCCGACTCTGACCTCTGGATGGCTTTTTCACATGTTGGCCGCTTCACTCATCTTTGGCTGTTGGGTTGGAAAGGGGGAGAGAGGAAGGGCAAGGAGGTCTGGCTCAGCATCACTGCGTTTCCACTCTTACTGCCATGAGCAATGCAGTGAGGCAGACGCTGAGGTGCCTTTTGTTCCTGGAATGAGGATTTATGTGATTCGTGGATCCCATGTTTTCCTGTTTTTGTGTTGTTTTTTTGTTAAAATATATCTTTATGGATTTCAGAGAGGAAGGGAGAGGCGGAGAGAGATATAGAAACATCAGTGATGAGAGAGAATCATTGATTGGCTGCCTCCTGCATATCCTCTACTGGGGATGGAGCCCGCAACCCGGGCATGTGTCCTTGACTGGAATCGAACCTGGGACCCTTTAGTCTGCAGGCTGACGCTCTATCCATTGAGCCAACCAGCTAGGGCTTTCTTGTCTTTTTTGTGGCAAAATATACATAACAAAGTGGATCATTTTAACCGTTTTAAGTATATAGGTCCGTGGCATGAAGCACATTTCCAAAGTTTTGTGCAACCACCACCACCATCCATCTCCAAGCCTCCTTCATCTCCCCAAGCTGAGCTGTGCCCACTCCGCACCTTTCTTGAGTCTTTGTGGGTCTCTCCTCTCTCTCTCTCTCCCTCTTTTCTCCCCCCCCCCTCTCTCCCCCCCCCTCCCTCTCTCCCAGGCCTTTAGAAGTGTTCTCAAGCTCACTGTTCACATCTAAAGGGAAAAGTGTGTCATCACACATGCAGTGGAGATGGGACATGCCCAAGCCTGAGGCTGGACTCCTCTCCCCACCCTTCCCGTGAGGTGACCTTGACTCTGCTTCCGTTTCTTTTTTGCCAACAGTGAGAACAATCTTCAGGAAGACCTCTTCGACCAGATCCTGGCCGGGAAGCTCGAGTTCCCAGCCCCCTACTGGGATAACATCACGGACTCTGCAAAGGTACACTCCAGGCCTTTGGCTCCAGGCCTGTCTGTGGGCTCGGCATGTCCAAGGGTCCTCAGCCCATGTGGGGCTTATATGAGGCAGACGATTTATATCTCCCTCCCATATCTATCTATCTATCTCTCTCTCTCTCTCTCTCTCTCTCTCTCTCTCTCTCTCTCCCCCCCCCCATTCTCATCATTGATGTTTCTCTCTCCCTCTCCTTCTCTCTTCATTCTCATCATTGATGTTTCCATCTCTCCCTACCTCTCTGAAATTAATAAAAAATATATTTAAAAAACTAGCTTCAGGCCTGTTCTTGACTTTGAACCATGGTTCTTCTCAAGTTCATTCCATAGTATCGTCTCGGACACGGTTAACCAGGCTCTGGAAGCTGGCCTGGCTCTCCTCCCAGTGGGCATCCGCCATCCTCCTTTGCTCCTTTAAGTCCTAAGCATTTGTTCATTTATTCAAGAAATATGCACTACACACCATCAGAACATGGGGGTACACTCGTGAGACAGACTGAATTGCTAGAAGGAATAGCAGCGCAGTGTTACATTGTGGGAGGGTGGCAATGACCAGAACTTCGGGGAGAACATCTGGGTGTAAGGTGGGCCCAGGAGATTCTTTCCTCTCACGCTGCCCGCGTGAGGCAGCTGTGCCTGCGGACCCGTCTGGCGGGCACTGGGAGTGGAGGCAATAATAGCTTTTCAGCTCAAATGTCTGAGCAGTGTGCTGGCTGTTCCTTGAAGTACTTGGTGCAAACTCCGATTTCTGTATTTATGCTGGAATTGTCGCCCTTTGGTCACCTCTGTTGTCTTCTTCATTTCTTTCCAGGAATTAATCAGCCAGATGCTTCAGGTCAACGTCGAAGCGCGGTGTACTGCGGGACAAATCCTGAGCCACCCCTGGGTGTCGGTAGGTACCCACATTCCCGGGAGTGACCTCACCTGCGCGTCCCGTGGCCGACGGCGTGCTTCCTCGCCGCGGCTCTTGCACGGGCGAAGCTCTGCACCCACTTCCGCGGCAGGTAGATGCCTGTTCTCTCCATGGAGGGCTTCTCTGGAGCAGTTGGCACCAGGATCCTCAAGTATTCGATCCTGCTCTGTGCGTGGCCCGGGAAGCCACTGTCGCTTTCTCCGCCTCAGTTCCCGGCACTGCAGAAGGAAGGGGTTGGCTGGGCTGTCCTCTAAGGAGACTTTCGGCTTTGCCTTCTGTGGCTCTTAGGGCTGAGGGTTTTCAGGATTTGACCAGAGATGAGCATGTTTCAGACCCTGATCCCTCTGTCTCCATGGCCATGGCCACAGGAGCCCCCACGTGTGTGGGGAGAGGCACAGCCCGTTCCAGAGCCGGGCGGGCGGAGGGTGTGTCCTGCTGACTAGAGTTCTTTGGACTTAGGCGGTGCCTGTGGGTTTAGGGCAAACACGGTCCTGTGAACAGTGACCCTGGGAAGTCGAGGGGAGGCTCCCAGAGCGTGAGGGTAATTAACTCCGCCAGCACCTCAGGAGCCGGGTGAATGGTGTGGGTCTGAGGGCCCAGAGCTGCAGAGTAACAGGGTCATTGTTCATAGGTCGTGGTTCCCCTGACCTCGTGGCTAAGATGGCCCATTCGGAAGAGGAGGTGGTGGTGGTGGTGGGTGGTGTGTGCCTGCCTGTTAAGGAATAGACAAGGGAGCCCTGAAAATCCAAACCACTGTATTCCATTCCTTTCTGTAGGATGACGCCTCCCAGGAGAATAATATGCAGGCTGAAGTGACAGGTAAACTAAAACAGCACTTTAATAACGCGCTCCCCAAACAGAACAGCACCACCACCGGGGTCTCCGTGATCATGGTAAGTGGGCCGGGCTCTGCCTGGAGAGTGCCCTGTCTGGCCTGACTCTCGGCCAACCCTGACGCTTGGGAAGTAAATAGCTAAAGAGCTTCCCGCACATGGAAGCTGGTGCCTTCCATGTCCTCTTCTCACTGCGGGATGGGCTTGGCATGGGAGGTGCACAGGGCGGGGAATTGCGCAGATACCAGCGAGGCCAGGCCACGGGTCCGGCCCAGGCGCTCCTGCCTGTCTGGGCCCAGTGCCCTCGGGGCGGTGGCTGCTGCTTTCCCCTCTGCGGGGTGTACAGCACCAGGAAGGAACCCCCTGCCTGCCTGAGGCTTCCAAAACAGACGACTGGAGGTGCGAATTATTCTTCGAAGTTTAGGATAAGAAACAGCCCAAGTTAAACAAATGCCATTTTTAAAAATCGGTCTTTTGTGGCTTTTAAAAGTACGGAACACTGTAGAGAAATTGTTTTTTTCAGGGTAGACTGTTAGGAGAAGTCTGGAACAACGATCGCCATATTTTTTCAGGCCTTCCTTCTTCCAGAGTGTTTTCCAGGCAGTTTACCGAAATCCACAAACACAACCAGTTTACGTAAGTTCAGCGAAAGGGAAATAAGGGCAGAACAGACAAAACACCCGGAATTGCGCTCAGCACCCCCAGCCACGCTGTCAGACCCGAGCCCTTGGCCAAGGGGGACCACGCAGCCAGCTCTGAGCAGCCCCGCACCCGCTCATGGAGCCGCGGTGCGAAACAGCCAGCATCTGGGCCTGGGCGCTCCATCTGCCCACACCCCTCACAGGCTGGGGAGCAAGGAGGGGTGGCCCCTCCCCCACCCCCCAGAGCCAGAGACTCAGCTGGGGTGTCCTCACAACCAGACCTTCTAGGAAACGGGTGCCCGGGTTGTTAACATCTAGGCCACTCCTGACAGCCTTGGGTCTCACAGCACCTACAGCCACCTGGCGGCCTGGCAGCTCCTGCTGGCCGCCTCCCAGCTCCATCCTCCTCAGGGCAGGACAGGTCCCGCCCCTTCTGGGAAGGTTTGCTTTGCTTCCTGACCAACTGGAAGGAAACCAGTTGCTTATTCTCCTGGGGCACTGTAGTCTAGGAACCTAAGGATATCCCGATAGGAGTTGGGGTGGGAGCACAGCCTTCCCCCCCAGTGAAGATGAAATACAGCTGCTGAGTATCCACCACCTTCTTGGCCTCGCTGGTCTGTCCCTCCTCCGTCCCCGGGGGAGGCTGCGTGCACTTGGCAGCCCTCTGTCTGTCCCTGCACCTCCCTCAGCTCTCCCTGCTGGAAAGCTTGTTCCCCTCCCTCCCACCCCTCCCCCAGACAAAGCCTGTAAACAGGATCTTTTGACACATTTCAGGACTTTGGAGCGTTCTGTGCCAAAATCTGGGAAGGCCTCTTGAGTTGTGGTTTTCCTGGCGTTTCAGCCGTGCTCGCAGAAAGCCTGAGAAAGGCGGCGTTGTCACAGAATGACAGCTTACACACTTTGAAAAGAACCATCTTTCCCCCCCAAATTTAATAGAAAGTTTATTTAGAAAGTCACAGGGGTAGTAGCAGTGAGCCATAGAGGAACAGCATAAGAAGGGCCCTTGGGGTTTAAGGGAAATAGAGACAGAAAATGGGCTGGGGGGAGGGGGAGGTGCAAAGGTGAGATAGAAGAGAAGGGGGGAAGAGGGAGATATGGGTGTGTGTGTGGGGGGGGGGGGAGAGAGAGAGAGAGAGAGAGAGAGAGAGAGAACGCCAAAAGAACCTCCTTGACTGAGCCAACAGCAGGAGCACATTTTCAGTGATTCCCTGATGGTGGACGAGATAAGGAGTGTGCAGCCTGCCACATGCCCCAAAGTAAGGCAACTTCTGGGAAAATTTAGAAAAACATTATAAATTGGTGCACTTGGCACGTAATGAAGAGCCTTAAGAAGAGTGATTAGTTAGAATCAAAATCTAGTAACTACATTAATACAGCTGCCTGGTCCCCTGGAGGAAGGGCCTTTGCAGAGCTGGGCCCAGGGCCTGGGAGAGCCGACTCAGGGCCACATGGGCATCGCTGGCCGGAGGCCTGTGGCCTGCTGAGGCTCCAGCGCCCCTGCCCTCCTGCCTCAGGCTCCAGTGCACCCCCACTCCTGCCTCAGGCTCCAGTGCACCCCCACTCCTGCCTCAGGCTCCAGCGCCCCTGCCCTCCTGCCTCAGGCTCCAGTGGGCCCCTCCTCCCCGCCTCAGGCTTCAGCACAGGCTTGGTTCTGGATGATGCCGTTGAGACCCCCTCGGACAGAACCCATTTCTCCATGTGTTGATGGAGTTCCACAGTCAAATTTTAAACTTCTGAGCTTTAACTGGGTGTTTCTGTGAATGAACAACCTGCTATTACCTGTAACTCCATTGGTGACTGTAAACGTTGTGTGCTCACACGTGTATCCCGTTGTCACTCGGGCGTGTTGGCAGGGCTCTGTCTGACCCCGGCTCCCTACACAACTTTGCGGGCTGTTAGCCCTGAGGAGCTGCTGAGTGACACTGTCCCATTCAGCACCTACAGGGGAAATCATAGAGCTTGTCTCTGGAGGTACCCATTCCCGACGGCCAGAGAGCTGGCCTGTGAAGTTTGGCTTGTCCCCAAAAGCAGGGGTGATGTCATGCTCCTCCTCACCCAACTGGGGACCTGACCGGGGACAGAGTTGTGTGGGGGCATCTTGCAAGGCTTCCATGTCGTTATCCTGTGTGTCTGTGTGTCCTGCCCTTGGGAACAGTTTTCAATGTTTCTCATATTAAAAAGAATCACAAATTAATCTCCCTGGTATTTATATGTTCTCCATAACTGGAGTATGTGAGGCTGATATGGTTCCTGCCGATGCAGACAGTAGTGGGAATAGTGCATACATGTTGGAGGTGGGGCCCCCAGCTAACTGTTGTGTAACCTACAGGCAGAGCCTTACTACCCACTGTCACCCCTAGAGCCCCCCCCCCAAAAAAAAACCCCAAAACCCAAAAAAAAACAGAACGTTGGTGCCTGAGGCTCCTGGGAGAAATGAAAGGGTAGGAATGGTAAATAACAGTGAAAGAAAGTACAGTTGATGCTGTTGTCTGCGTTTCATTTGACAGTTTGATTTGACAGTTTGAGACACTCTTCTGAGTTCCACTCTTTACCCAGTTGAGACTGTGGGGACTCCTGAAGCAGAAATCTGGTATTCACCACGCTGTGCTTCACAGAGCAGCTCTCGCTCTCGGCCCCCTAAATCTGCATGCTTTTCTCAGACTTCTGACGCCAGCGGCCAGCTCTCAGCTGCTTCTCAGTGCAGGTCTCCTGTAGCTGCTGCCACCCTCTTGGCCAGCCGAGCACCCCCTTGGGAAGCTTCCCCAGCTGCCACACTGCCTTCCTTCGCAGACAACAGCTGGCGAGTGCATAGGAGGGCTCTAGGAGTTCTCTTGATAAATTTTTTTTTTTTTCCACTTCTGTGAAAAAGCATTTTTTTTTGTTATGTGAGTGACAGCATAAGACCTTTGTGAAGGTCTTTGTTCTCTTTCTCCAACTACTTTCCCAGAGAAGGCATTTTTATCAGCAAGACAGTGTAGCGTCAGCTAGCCTTTGGGATAAGAGAAGAGAATTCTATTGGGTAGGTTTTGGTTTAAGACAGGCCTGCTGGTTTGGATTGCACTTGCATTTCTCCAGCTGGTCCTTAGCCAGAGGAAAGGACAGTGCATTTGCCCAGGGGGCTATTTGTCTGTCCCATTGGGCTCCTCCCAGCCTGGGGGAATCAGAGGTCGCCACCTTGTGGCCGAAAAGGGAACGACAAGAAACCTGGTTCCCATGGAATTTGACTCTGAGGAGCCATGAATGCAAACAGAGTGCTTTCGGCTCAGGGGGATTATGCTTCCTTCCCGGGTACTCTGGGAATGATTTGGGCTTAATTTAAGACAGACAAAACTGTTTCAATCGTGTTGCTTCTGTTTAAAGTAAGTCTAGTTTCTGTCCCTGCTTCTCTCCCCCTCTCCTGCCTCCCCGCCGCCTGCCTTTGCTCCCTCTGACTAGGTCCAAGGCCATGGTATGTACTAACTGCCTGCGATGCTCGGTCCCACTGCACACGATCTCCACAGGAAGAGAAGAGGAGAAATAACGGGATGGCTGGTGGTTTCTTCTACCAGCAGAAATTCTGGGGTAGAAAAAACTGAAGGCTGCCTCTCGCGTGGTCTCTGTTCTTGCAAAGGGCGGCTGGGGGCGGAAGCTTGTGGAAGGGCGACACTAAGGATCTGGTTTGGCTTTTCCACAGTCACCTCTGCTCGGTCACTGACATTGTCCTTGGAAATTACCGATGCTCCGCCTGAGCTCAGAAGGGCCCATGGGCCGCTGACACCGAGGGCCGGAAGGCAGCCGGAGGCCTTCCCTCTTAGCAAGCCCCTGGATGATTCAGATTTCTCCAGGCCTCTTTATAATTTCAGTCAGAGTGCTGAAGGAATCGGGGGTACATTCCCGCTCCCCCCCGAGGTAGTTAGGTTACAGAACGCCTTCTGATGGCCCTGCCTTTTAGCTCGGTGCCTGAGAGCTGCCTGGGTCTCGCTGGACAAACAAGAAATCCTCAAAATGAGTCAGAGGAGGGAAAGTCTCCCCTCCCAGGGTAGGGCCAGAAAGCAAGGCGATTTATTACCGTTTGTGGCTGCCTCTTGAGCAGATTAGGAACGTCGGGGTGCGAGGAGGTAAAGCAGAGCAGGTGAGGGATCGTGGAGGACCTGAAACGGGTGCTATGGCAGCATCAGTCCCCAGGCCTTCTGTGGAGTAAGCAGCCTCGCGAGGTGTAAGGGGATTACTTATTTGTATTTCCACCTGTGATGCAGAGCTTTCCGGAAAAAGGCTCACGGTCAAAGCCCTAACCTTCTCCTAGGGTTTGCTTATGGGACCAGATACCTTTGGGCTCCAGGTCTGGGCCCGGGGAAGAAACACTCAGAACTCAGGTGCAGCTTGGAGCTAGAAGGGTCCCCGCAGCCGCCAGGCAGGGTGCAGGGACACCCAGTGAGCCGCAGGGGCAGGGAGAGGCGGGGAGGGGCCCTGAGCCAGCTTGGTGCGCGGGCTTCTGCTAGGAGAGGCCTGCGGTTATTTCTCCTCCTCTGTCCCTGAGCCCTGCATGCTCGTCGTGCGCTGTCGTGGTCGCGGCGCCCTGGCCTGCAGGCTAACGCGCGGTCCCGCTGGTCTCTCCGCAGAACACGGCTCTAGATAAGGAGGGCCAGATCTTCTGCAGCAAACACGGTCAGGACGGCGGCCGGTCCGGCACGGAGCTCGCCTCTCCAGTTCCTCCCTCCGCCCAGGAGCCCCCTGGCGCCCCGGAATCTCCCCCGCGCCCCTGCTCCCCCACCCCGGGCTGGGAGCGCGCAGGGACCTGGCGCCGCCACCGGGACTGACCCCTGCACCTTCCTCTGCGGGCCGCTGCCCGGGGCTCCCGCCGCGGCCGCCTGGCTCCCACCGGCTCTGCCCTCGGTGCCTGGGGCGGCAGAGGCGGCGTCAGCGGTGGCGACCTGTTCGGAGCGGCTTGTTTTAAACCATCTGCATTTCAGTTCAATGGACGTTTTACAGCGTCACCAGAATGTGCAACTTCTTTCCAGCATTTAATGCATTTTTATAGAAACACTTCCCCTTATTTAAGGAGCTCAGAGTAACTCCGCGCGCCCCTTTCTTAGGGCGAGAACTTAGGGCGCGTTTGTCCCGGGTGGGGTCCTGGGAGGTGCCGGAGCCTTCCCTGCTGCCGGCGGAGGACTGGCTTTCCGCGGAGACTCAGCAGGAGCACAGGGCCATGGGACAGGCCCCGCGCCGAGGCCGCCAGGCGCCTCCACGCAGCGCGGGGCTGGGCTCGCGGAAGACAACACTGGGTATTTATTTGTACACAGACCCCGGGGAGGTGCCTTTCTTCCCTGGACATTGTGTGTTTCCCCACCACTCCTCCCTCGTATGACTTGAAAACGCTAATAAAGTTGGCCTTGGGCTTTAGAATGAAAGGCCTGGCGCACGCGGCATCACGGGCTCCGCACCAGGAGCCGGACAAACCGGGCGTCCTGAGCGGCCGCCTCCTCCCGTCACCTGCGTCCCCTCCGGAGCCCGCACAGCTGCCGGCCCAGGGCACAGGCAGGACCGGGCGGGAGTGCCCGCAGACCCCCTCTGTTACTAACCTCCTGGAAGGCTGCTGGCAGTTTTTCCTCGTTTTCCACCACCTGCTCTTTTTAATAATTGTACATAAGCCGTGTATTTGTTTTTCCTGCTTCTCTTCTAACCTGGTGGGTCCTGTAGTTCCTTCGCATTGTTAGATTTTTGCCTCCTTCCTGCAATAAACTCTTCCTTACTGAGAAAAACTTGGGGTGGGCAGAGGTTTCCGTGTTGTCATTTCTCAAAGGACGTGTGGTCAGAGGCCCGGGTTTCAGCAGGTGCCAGTGTCTGCTTTCATGAAGCCTCGGGGCCAAGCGGGGGGTGGAGGGATGGTGCTCGGGGAGGCAGGTGTGTTTTGGTCGGAGCTGATTTCTTACAGGTGCAGAAGCTCATGCAGCCGAAGCTCAAGGCTCGCCGGGGGTCACTGGCATGACCACTGCAGAGCCTACGGAGCACCGGCAGGAAGGTGAGGCTTCATGGAAATGGGGGGCCAGGACAGGTGTCCTCTCTCTCTCTCTCTCTCTCTCTCTCTCTCTCTCTCTCTCTCTCTCAGATTGTGCGGTCTCCTGTCTCTGCTTCTGGTGCATTTCGGCTCTGGCTTTTCCCTCTGTAATGTCTGCTCGCCTGTAGCTCAGGTCACGGCCCTGCACCTGCCCCCAGTGCTCAAGCCCATACAACCCAGGCCTCGAAGCCATCAGGCCGGCTTCGGATCTCATGTTCCGATTGCTGAAGGATGAGATGATCGTGCAGTGACTCATTCCGGGCTGGCGCTGCCCCTGGATGGAGAGGCTGGTTGCGAAGTACAGACGGGCTTCCTGGCCCGCAGCGGCAGCAGGTACCGGCTTCCATTAAAGCAGGAGGAGGGTGGTTTCCAAAAAGCTGTGATGGACGGCTCTAGAATATACTGCTCATCTCTCTCCGCAGTGTCCATTAAAATACGTTTGTTAATGGGGGGAAAATGGAACGTAAAGGGAGGAGCAGGAAATGAAAATAGTGATGGGACGAGGCCTCTGGCGCTGATCTGACCCTGGAGCCTGACCCCGGCCCTTCAGCTGTGACGTCCAAAGGCTTTTGCAGAAGACTTAATAATTGGCCAGGGCACTGCCAGTCACTGGTGGCAGGAGGAAGGAGCACTGTCTTTCTGGCACATGCTCCCGCCCTCTGTGCCACATTCAAGAGGCCAGGAAGGTGATGGGGGTGGGGAAGGCCCAGGGAAAGGAAGGAGCATGAACCAGGTGTGGCAGGGCCGAGCGTGGCCTGGCAGGTCTTTGGAATCATCTTTATCCCACCAACACCTAGAGCAGAGTGTGGTGTGGACAGAGCAGCCCAAGAACCTAGGTGATAGAACCCAGGTCATGGGATGGGCGGGAGGCAGCCACGAAGCTGTGTTAAGTCCTGCCGATGCCAACGCCTGTCCCATTCAGAGGTCTCTGTCATCCAGATGCAAATAAAAGCCTGGGTGTGAGCGGCCATCTGAATAACGATCCTCAGTAATGGATCTGCCTCCACAGGCACACTGGCCGCTCGCCCATGCGTTTAGGAAACAGAACGCAAATTTAGTGCTGGGCTCCTCCACTCCTGCACAGGGAGCTGGCACATGCCTGTTTTATGTTCATTCCTTTATCGGAGCAGGTGATCAGCACCTGATGAAATTGACCCTTGACCAGGGGTAGGAAAAGGGAAGCGCTGACCTGCCCAACCACCATCCGGGCTTAGGCTCAGCAGCCCAGCCAAGAGTCAGGGAGTGTGTGTCTCCTTCCTAATGGTTGCGGAAATCTGGAAATATATGGATTAAAAGCATTTGGCAAAACTTGCCCAGAATATTTTCACGGGTAAGACCGCGGTATGTGAGTTAGGAGATCACAGAGACAGTTCAGAGCAGATGAACCATCTCGGAAGAAAGACTGCTGACCGACCATGTTGTCTCAGAGAAAGGTTTCTGGAGCAGCTGCCGGCCCATAGACATACAACGGAAGCCACATCATTTACCCTTTTCTGGTACCCGATTAAAAAACAAGAGTAAAGAGGAACAGGTGAAATGAATGGCAGAGTGTATTATTTTTAATGCAGTGCATCTAAATATGTCCAAAGTGTGATTTCAACATGTGATCAATGCGAGAAACCGTTGGGATATGTTACGTTTTTTGGTACTAAGTCTTTGAAGTCGGTGTGTATTGACAGTGAGGGCACATCTCTGTGGCTTAGGCACCTTCAAGTCCTGGGAGCCACCTGTGGCCACGCCTGCTGCACCGGACAGTGCAGAGGCCGCAGCCCTTGTCTCTGTTCTTACTCGCTTTGTTTTTCGGCATCTGATGTGAATGGTGATGCAGAAGGAATGCTTCCCCATCGCTTTAACGGGTGAACTGATGGTCAGCGACCTCAGCAGCTGGGAGCACTGGTGCAGACCTGGGTGTGAGACCCAAGTGTGAGTCCTGTGTGCGATTACAGAACCGCCTGAGGCCTCCGAGGGCACCTCCGCCTGGGAATGTCCTGGGCGTGGAGAGCTGCAGGATCGCTGTTGCACTAGGTGCTGACAGAGCTGCTTAACGGTCAGCGTCATCGTAAACCGTGCCATGAGATGTACAGATGTGGGCAGTATGGGCCCCGTCCCCCTCCGTGTGGAGTTCTGCTCTGGGCCCTCGAGGTGTGCAGTGCAGGTCGGGACGCCCCGCGTGGTGAGGGCTGGAGCCCTGGCAGCCGAGGACGGGTGTCAGTTAGGAAAACCGGGGCACCCCTGCTCCGTGTCTGTGGCTATAAGACCTGCTCTGTAGCAGGGGTGCAGACTTCTCTCGGTTGCTCGGGGTAGTGGCCCGAGGTTGGGAGGCTGGAGCATGAGGGGCCGGGGGTGAGTGCACAGTCGGAGGATGAGTCTGATCCCAGGGCAGCCCAGGGACAGACTTAGCTACGTTGTAAAGGAGTGACCCTCTAGTTCTTGGAAATGCCTAGATGCTAAGTAATCACCACCATGGAAGCTTTCCGTCCACAGAGCATCTCATCCTGTCTCTGAGTCACACTGCAGCCCCAGAGAGATGCTCACATCCCCGTTCACTAGATGCAGCAACGCCCAGGGTCAGGAAGCCCGTAGGCATGGGAGTGGGACGGGCTCTCGGCTCCCAGGGTAGCTCATCTCACAGCTGGGCTGTCCCTCCTCAGTGGTTCTCAACCTTCTGGCCCTTTAAATACAGTTCCTCATGTTGTGACCCAGCCATAAAATGACTTTCGTTGCTACTTCATAACTGTAATGTTGCTACTGTTATGAATCGTAATGTAAATATCTGATATGCAGGATGGTCTTAGGCGACCCCTGTGAAAGGGTCATTCGACCGCCAAAGGGGTCTCGACCCACGGGTTGAGAACCGCTGTCTTAGAGGGAGGCCAATGTGTGCCCCTTTGGAGGGTCTTGCCCAGGGCATTTGAAAGGGCTGCGTGGAGATAAAACCTGCAGCCTTGAACTCAGGTATTAACTGTGGGGAGGAGTTACCACCACTGAATGATGAGGGGAAGAAAGGGTTTATTTGGCACAGTAATAAGCACTTTTAACCGACATGCCCTCCCCAACATAAGCCCTTTCATTATTGGCGGAGCTGGGCACCAGAGGCCTGCGGTGGGGTTGGGCGAGCTGTGAGGGCGAGCTGTGAGGACGGGGCACCTGTCTGTGCTGAGGCTGCAGTCAGGCCTGGAGAATGTCTTTCCACTGATCCAAGCCCAAAGCTGCAAAGCAGCCAGCTGCTTCCTGCCAGGTCTGGGGAAATCACAAGCCTTTCCAGCTGCCCCCAACTCTTGGGTTTGGCAAAGAAAAATATTCCTGAACCCGAGAGAGAAAAATAATTCATGTTTCTGGCATATGACTGCGGAGGTCTCAGAATTCACAGGCACACTTGTAATGGCCGCCTTCCCGCCCCAAGCGCCTGGCTGTCTCGGGAAGATAGCTTGCCCAGAGGCCAAGCCACCCTGGGTTTCATTAGAGAGAAAAATGTGATGTCCCCTGGTGTGAGCAATCTGCATTTCTGGTTCACAGCAGCCAGGGCTGGCGGTGATGTGTCAGTGTCATTGATAGTGAGTGGCCTTGAGCTTTTTAAATAGTGATCTTATGACTCCGGGGAACCCGAGAAATGCATCATGGACCACACTTTCCACATCTAAGAAAATCCCAGAGAGGTTTCTCCTACTCATCTGAGAGGAAATGGAATCTTTTTTATTTTGTTGTTTTATTGACTTGCTACGTATGGTCCTTTCCTTCCTTTATAAGTTAGGACAGTGTGAGGCTTCCCAGCTTCCCCTGCACTCACTTGCCATGCCACGGGGTTAACATCGCGCTGCATGCCACGAGGGAGGAGGGAAGCTGAGGAAGGAGGGAAGGAAGCGAGGCTGGTTGCTCTCCTGGGGGAAGGAGGGAACGTCCCGTCCTCTGTGGGGGAGGCAGGAACAGCCCAGGAGAGGCCCTGGCCTGTGCTGACGTCATGCGGGTTATGCAGATCTCAACATTTAAGCCCTGTCCCGCTCCTTTATGTTTGTGTGTGTGCTTGGGCCCAATGTGATGCCGCGTGGTGACGTGAGGCTACGGGCCGGCCGGTTGCTCCTCCGTGACCTGGGACACAGCGGCACCTGCGAGGCTTCTCCGCTCCGTGGAGGGGCCTTCCAGCTGTGCAGGCCCTGCTTCTGGCTGCAGAGGGACCGTCCCCTGGGCCTCTGCGTTCCCTGGCAGGACTGGAGACTGGGGCAGGGCTGACGCAGAGGAGGACCAAACCAGGTAGGTCCGCCATTGTGTGGCCAGGAGCTCTTGAAATCACAGCCAGTAAGAAGGTGTTGAAGACACCTAGTGAAAGGCTCTCCCCTCAGGTTCCTATTTTGGTAGATCAGTTATATCATCTGCTGTTTGAACGCAAATGTATTTGCTGAAAAGGGTGCTGAGTGGATGTGTGGTCTGGCTGCATCCGGGACTCCCTGGCCTGCATCGTAAACTTGAGCCCCGCGATCTCTGCCATCTCCCCAACCCTCCGACAGGGAGGTGGGAGAACCCGGGGCACCAAGTATGTGCGCTCTGCTCTTGGGACTGAATGGAAACGGGCAGCTCTGGGCTGTAAGTTCTGGCCGCATGACCTACACTGAGCTGCTTCTGGTTCCCACGCGGATACTCTGAATCTCGCCCTGCATGCTAAGGAATACAGCTGACGTGTGGCGCTATTTCAGGGTCAGAGTGGCTCCTCTCTGTGGAGTTAACGTGTGAGCGCCTTTGTTCCTGGAGGGCTGCTGTGCTGTGGTCTGAGCTGCTCATCCGAGAGCGGTCTGTCCCATTTGTATCGTGCGCTCGCCCGATTCTCATCTCCGGTCTCCCAGCCCTCACGCGTCCCCCCAAGACCTCGTGGGACTCCTTCCATCACAGGGCCTCGGGGACTTGGTTGGTGACATTTCAGAAAGAGTCAACACGGTCAGGGAGGGAAATCCTAATTTCTTGAGGCAACCCGCTTTGAAACCAGCCGTGAATCTCTGTGTCACTGACGCGCCGACCTTCCAACTGCGTCCACGTAGTGCGCATGCCCCGCTTCCCGTCTGTTCCGTAGTTCGTCCAATTTAATCACAAACTACGCCAACATTGACTCCCCCCCTTAACTAGTTTATATTTATTTAAAATAATGTTTTTTAAAGGGAGTTAACTTGGATAAATGAATGTTGAGTAAACAGTACTACACCGATTCTATTATTCAGAAGCCCTTGTTTGACGCCAAGACGCCAACTGTACTTAACTGTAAATTCAGTTACTTCTGATAGTTCTAATTTTAAAAGCCATCTGAAGGCAGTAGAGGCGCCAGTTTTCTTCTGAGGCTTCAAGAGGAAGTTGCCTTATTGTTAACTTTGCTTTAGGGCTGTCTTACGGGAGAGCTGAAGTATCATATGCCCGGCCCGTGACTTAGGTATTCCTAATTTTCTTCCACCATTTTCCCTGAAGTTTCCAAAGTCTGAGATCTCAGATTAGTCCCAGGGAGGATGCTGGCTAATTTACAGTAATGTGGGCATTTCTGCGATTCTAAGGTGTACTTTCCCTTCCCCACATTTTACCAGCTACTGTTTCCTTTAGTGGCTTAAGCAACGTGCATTTTAAATGAAACAAGACACAAAGCTCCCTCTTTGGTCCATGGTGAGTGGAGATTAGTGTTCTCATTTGGGAGCTGTCTGGCCACAGAAGGTTTTATTCAAAAGAGTCTCTCTCTTATTGGTGGTTGTTCAGAATCTGTGACTGAAACAGACATTTTTTGGGATAAATAATTGTTTTATCAATGTCTTAAAATTAGGAGTGAAAAGATATTTCAAACAACTCAGTAAACAGTGGCATTTAATTTCCCTGTCAAATGGAGCTGTTCCAAGTCCTGGCTTGCAGAGAAGAGCAGAGCATGCAGAGAAGGTAAGTTGCAAAAAAAAAAAACCAACAGAGATGGGATGTCAAAGTTCACAACATACAAAGAGTTTATTTATGCAATACAGACCTTTTCTCAAATATTTTTCACAGAATTCCACACAGCAATCTACTAGAAAAGTAGAATTATACAACACCAAAATAACATTGTTTCTTAGTATAAATTGCTGATCAAAAGGAAGATGAAGATAGTTCAATAACAAAGAGAAGGTAAAACGGGTGTTACTTAATACAGCACCTGGCAGCCTCTGTCCTCAGACCCGGTGGGGGTGGGGGAGCCCGTGGGGCTTGGCCTTAGTGCTGGGCACAGTCACACCTCAGGGGGGACCTTTGGTACTTGCAACTTAAAGAAAAACAAAGTTGTGAGCCCAAGAACATTCCCATCATTTCATTTTGGTGTGCCATGAAGACGGCAAGTCAGGAAAACATTGCAAATAGTTCACCCTTGCTATAACATTAGCTCCTTTCATGTTAACCACACAATAAAATAGCTTCCCCCAAACCATAATTTTCTAGGTCTATAACATGCTTGGAGAAGAATATTGATAGAAATAACTCATTGAGATGTTTTAAATTACATGTAGCATAATTTAAACATTACTATTTAAATCCCAGAAAGTTCAGCTCATAAGAAGCACAATTGTTTGGAAAAATACAGGACCCAAAGTACAGCATAAAATTCCCCTATCCCAATATTATAACCCATTTCCTTTTGTTAAAATCATAGATTTCTCAAGATTACAGATAAATGGGAAATGTTTTTTCATAATATAGCTAGAATAAGTGGGTTTACTCACTCCAATGTGTATCTTCCATAATTGGTGAAAATAGACTTCTCATTATGACTAAAAATATAGATTTCTTTTAAACTACAGAACCCAGCAGCCAGTTTTCTGCTTTGCTATATACCTCCCCCCCAAAAGTCAAGCAAAGTCTACAAAAATAGCAATTAACTTTAAAAAATATTTTGCTTCTTTGAGCAAATTTAGATTACATTCAGATGTGTTCGCTATTCCTAAGGGAAGGAGGCCCCAGGGCACGTCCCCTCCTGGGCTGGGAGCAAGGCTGGTGTGTGCTGTCCCATCAGTAGCGGGTCTGGTACTCATGATGCCACCGGTTAAAGTCGTTGTAGAAGAGAACGATGCTTCCTGAGGCCATGCCAGCAATGATGCACCTGGGAGAAGCAGAGAGGAGGGGTTCACACACCTACTCCTTTCCAAGGTCTCTGCTACGAAAGAAGGAGCTGCCCTCCCCAAATCTACAAGGTAAATGTAGAGTTGGCGGTCAGAGCTACAGTGTGTGCCAACAAAGGTATGTGTTTTAATGACTAAAATGCAGCCCTGAGTAAGCTCTGAGTGCCGCCTCTGCCATTCTACAAGGAGCCACAGCTTCCCTTTCACAGAAAACACAGCTAGTCCGTGCAGGATGCGCCACGGACACCTGAGCAGGCCTGGCTTCCACATTGGGTATCGCAGTCGAAGGAAAGAATCCCAGTCCCACAGTCATTGCTGGTGGAGGGGTGCACACAGGCAGGGACAGCGATGCTGCTGACAGGTAGAGACTCAATGAAGGGGCCATGTGGCCGGATGTGTCCATCATGCTCTGAGCAGGGCCCAGTCCTCAGAACACAGTGACTTCCTGAGGCGACTGCTGCAGGTGTGTGTGTGTGGGGAGGGGGGAGAGGCACTGCTCTCCTGTCCCTGCACAGGGGTGAGCGCCTCTGGACGGTTTGGTTGAGCCAGGCCGCGGAGGTCCTATTCAGTATCCTCCCTACCACTTCACAGCAAGATCAGGAACTAACGTGTCGCTACACAAGCCCAGCTAAACATCAAATATGTGCTGTCTATACGGGACTTACTTTAGGCCTAGTGACAAACAGGCTGAGAGTGAAAGGATGGAAAAGGACATTCCCTGCAAACAGTAATGAAGAAACAAACTGGCTTCAAGTCAAAACCTGAGGAGAGACAAAGGGCACTCGATCTCCACAGAAAGCTTAGTCCACAAGGAGATGTGAGAGAATCGAAAAGTTCACTAAACATGGTGGAGTGGTGGCAGTTGCACCAGTGTAACACTGTGAATGGACCTAAGGCCACTGACGTGTATACCAAAAGGCGGCTTTCAGGGAAAATGTTGCCACAAAAACAATTAGGAACTAAAATGAGTGACTGTCTCTTAAGAGGCAATAGGAAACCAGATAAAAATTATCACCCCCAAATTTACCACTTGGGAGCATGTAGGAATTCTCATGAACAGAGACCCAGGCATTTTGCATTAAAGGTACTTGAAGAAACACAAAAGGCTTAACTGAAATGTAACCAGAGCCTTTGTTACTTATGTCTTGTCTACTCATGGAGCAGTCAGCCTTTGTCCACGGGGTTGTGCCATCAGAAAGGAAACCCCACTATTCATTGGCTCTCTTCATTGCTCAGGTGACCTCCACAACCCAGCCCACTTAAATTCCCGCGGCTGCTTGTAAGCCACCATCAGCAGACCTGACTGCAGTGTTACCTCTGGTCGTAAGACAGGGCCATGGCCCGGATCCCAGCATCGCAGCCTGGGTAGGCAAAGAGCTGCTTGAGGTCAGACACCTGCCAGACCTTGACCACACCGTTGTCTCCTCCTGTGAGCAGGTACTGCCCGTCCCGGCTCAGCTGGATGGCCTGTGAGACAAAGCAACGTTCAGGTGAGATGTAGCTCTAGGGAAATTTCACCTCTGAGTTTGATGAATTCCTATGCAACAGCAGCTACTGCAGCACAGGGAGAAGGGAGAGACCATGTGGGGTCCTGAGTTTTAGGAAATCGGGAGTCAGGAAACTTTTGCTATTTTTCAAAATCAAATGGACGGTTAGGCCCTGCGTGAGTTTTCTTGTGTTTCCTCTTTAAGGACAAGGCGCAGACGCTTCCAGTGCTACGGATGCCCCTCAGAGCTGCGTGTTGTGGACTGGAACCAGCACTCTGCAGTCCGGAGGCCCGGGCACCTCTGCAGGACCCTGGGGACGGGCAGAGAGAGCTCCTGACACATGTCCCCAGTAAAATGCTGCTGCCTGCGGGGCCTTCACAGCAGGGGGAGGACAATGTGGTAGGAACCACGACTCCCAGGTACTTACACCCCCAGGCTGAGCATTTTCTTCTTGCCCAGGGCAGACACGGAATTTGTCCTTCCATCCTGTAAAATGGGGCAAAGCAGACCAGTGCCTGTTATATGACTGTCTACATTTTCTAATGGTTGAGAAAAATAAAAGAATATTTCATGACAGGTGGAAAATGATATGCATTCCACATTTCAGTGCCCATAAACAAGGGCTGTTGGAACTTAGCCACACCTGATCGTTTATGGCTCCTCTCACAACAGAACACAGAGCCTGCAAAGCCCACCATATTTACTGTTTGTCCTTCCTACCCCTGAGCTAATCCTATCTCCACTGCCCTCCGAACCTCGTTTCCTAGTTAGTAAGATCCATCGCCTTTCTTAGGGAGGGGACACACAGTTCTACAAGTTACTGCAACCATCTGTGATCCGTCCGCCCGGACACCATGGGCCGGGGAATACTGTGCTAGCAAGCCCGAAAGGATACATCTAACCTCTGATAAATGTATTTATGCTCAGAGTTTCCGTATAGTTGCCTTAAGTCTTTAATCTACTCTTTGCCAATTTTTTAAAAACCATAGTAAAGATTGTCTCATAGCCATTCAATTCACATAAATGCCAACTTTTAGTGGTCTCTTAAATATGGCTTACTCTCACGAACACAAAAATCTAAGATATAAAAACCCAAGTGTGGAAGGTAGTTACATATAAGAAGTATTCTCCAAATCTAAACCAAATGTGAACAGTAAGATTTCTCAAAGTAAGTAAAAGTCAATATCCTCTGCCTCCCCTCATTTCACGAGTGGCTGTCTCCGAGGGTCAGGACCTGCAAAGGAGCCTGGGACAGGTAATCGTCTGCTACACTTAGAGAATCCAGCTGATGAAAATCCATTAACCTTCTGGTTGTGGTTCACTGGAGTTTTATGCTTGAGGCTTTTTACTGGGTAAGCGCTATATAAAAACATAAATTAAAACCATTAATCTTTAACTCTGTTTTAGTAGAGAATCTCTAATCCTAGTTTTGTTTGGAATTACTTTAAACTTGGACTTTTAGGACCATCCATTCATCAACATCCAGATTATTTGAATAAGGGAGAAGATGTCTTCTCGGCCTTTCCCGGGAAGGACTTGTCCATTTCTCCCGAGCAGACCAACACCCAGGGAGATCTCAACGTTAACGTGCCTCAGCACCAGGGGGGCGTTGAGACTCGGGCTCAGTGGGCTCAGAGGTGTTCATTCACCTCACCCTCTGAAATCCCGAGTGCTGCGCTGGGGGTGAGCGCACCCATCAGGACTATCAGTAAGAGGGTCCCCAGCACTGCCTGCTGTCTGGGTCCCCTCCCCCTTTTCTACTCCTCTCTCCTCTTTCTGCCTCACCTCGCTCTTCCTCTCTCGGCTTTTTCTCCTCTATGCTCTCCTTTCCTTTCTCTTTTCATCTCTCTCCACTACACTCACCTTTTGTTTCTCTTCATCTTTCCTCTTTTATCCACTCTCCTTCTCCCTGCCAGGCAAGCTTACTAATCACAGAGTGCCACCACTTATAATTAGTGTGATAAAGTATGAAAGTGCTGGTGGAAAAGCAATGGATTGTTTAAGCTTGAAACCCAGTGGGAAATATTAGAGGAGAAAAAGCAATGGCTATAGCATAGAGAGGAAAACTAGTGTAAACAAACAGTCTGCAGTAAGCCTGACCACCGCCTCCAGGCACTTCCAGAGCCTTCAGTCCTGACGAGCCCCAGAAGCTGTTAGCCAGCCGGGGATTTCAAATGATTTTACAGATTTATTAGTGTAGCTGACACTATAATCGCAACTCAGAGTGACAGATGATCAGCATTATTATTCCAAAGAGGAAAGGCAACCCTCTGATGGGTACTTGGTTTAAATGAAGTGCTATGGGGAGGAGGGGAAATGAAAGCAGAGTGAGAGTCCCCGCCTGCCTTTGTGGCAGAGGCGGATGCAGCGTGGACACGTGGAGAGAGACCCACACCACTTACTGAATTAAGAAACCCATCCCAGAATAAAGGAGCGGCAAGTGCCCTTGAGTTCATCATGAAATCTATAGTTAGGGTTTACTTGCAAGAAGGGGTGATCAGACCAGATCTGGGAGAATCTGTGTCATCTAAGCTGCCCTGTTCAGGAGCAATAGTGGATAAATGTCCAGGCTCAGCTAGAACCACACCCAGTGGGCACAGGCTTCCCCATCACACTCACCCTGAGCCTCACCAGGAGGCCGAGGTGAGACAGGGAACTGCAAACCCCTTCCCCACCTAGTCCTGAGGGAGGGAGCCCTGTCTTGAAGAGGAAGTGAAACCCTGGAAGGCCCACTAGCATTACCGTTTCTTCACAGCAAAATGGGAAAATGCCTAATTCAAATCACAATGTGAAATCCACCTCTGTCACCTTGGCAAGACTGGGTCTTATCATCCATGAGAAGTCAAGTCTGGAGCTAGATGCTAATCCTAAATAGTCCTCACCCCCACCAGCCTATAATGAGGAGACAGGTCTAGGTGTCCTCTATTCCATTATTTTAGATTTGATGCTCAGATACAAAAACACTGAGCCCGTGCCCTGGCAAGCCACCCAGAATGGCCCCAAGAGATCTATGCCAGCCTTCCCAGCTGAGGGCTCCCATACCGAGCAATACGGCAGCACAACTGGGACGTGCGGGGTGCATGGAAAAGAGAATCTCAGCAACTCAACAGGGGTTTCTTTAAGGAACTCTCTCCCTTCCCCACGTACCACCCTGAGGTATCTCAAATCCTGAAGAGTTTGAGTGGCACTCACCCGGATGTTGTCCTCTGTTTCCATGGTGGCCTGCAGCTTTCCGTTCACGCTGAATGTACAGAAGAACCCGTTCTCGTAAAATATGACGCAGTGGCCCTCTCTCGAAGCCTGGATGAGTTTTGGTTTCAGGCAGTTTTCAGGACCCTCCAAAGTCCTTAACAAGTCTCCATTCATGGAATGTATGAGACACGGTCCTTCTGAGAAAGGGGGAAGCAAAACGCAAGATTCATTTTAAGGTGGGAACAGCCCACTGCGAGTGAATCGTGAGCACAGGTCAAAGGGCATCCCAGAACTGCAGTGCCGTTACAGAAAGCCTTCAAAATGGCACATCTTCCCAGTGCCACTGTGCAGAATTCCCTGTGCATGCTGGCAGTCTCACCTTGCCCTTGGGAGAGGAGAGAGCTGAGTCACGTGCAAGTTACTCTATGAAATCATTAGGCCAGGAGTGAAGCCAGCACAGACCTTCCTGTTAAAGGGGCCCTGAAGGCACAGAGTGTGAGAACTGGTCAGGTTGGCAGGTTCTCACTCCGCATCCTATTCTATGAAGAGAAAGCGGCAAGCACTGCTCTTGAGAAGGTCCTCACAAAGAAAACACATGAGTTCTCTGTTTTAAATGACAGTATGCGAATAAGTAAATGTGTGTTTTTCCTGCTTTTTCATGTCCATATATAAGTACGTGTATGTATGCAGATGTGTGTATAAAGAATTTTTAATGTTTTGAGAACATTCTTAAAAATGTCATAGAGCAATCATAAAATCCCTGTTGATTATTAAACTCACTTTGCTGGTTTTAGCTTGTACAGTCACGTGCGTGGTCCCACACCTCAGTGCAAAGCTAGGACAGCCTGCAGTATGACAGGTTTATTTACATAGCTAATGGGAATCACATCAAGTCCAAAACCTCATGCTAGCTAAGGATATGTGACATTGTTGGGCATAAGAAGGTAAAAATTCCAGTCGGTATAGAATTTTTGCTATCATCATTAGTGTTTCAATGTTTGGACCAGCTAAAAACATTTAAAAACACAATCCATTGACTATTTAATAAGGCTTGTTACTTAGACTAAGTATTATAGTTCAAAACATAGATAAGGTGACTTAAATAATCCAAGCTTCCCCATGAGATGAGCGTTTTTGTGTGTTCCGAGCGTGTGCTCTTGGAATGCCTGCTTTGTATCTTTGGTCTAAATATATGCTGATGTTGCTAGAACAAACCTCCGGGCAGACCAGCTAAGTACCTTTCCACTCCATTCCTGGTGCCATCCTGGTTCCTGACTAGACCTGGGATTTGGAAGTTAAAACAGATAGGTCAGGCACTTCCATTCAGGTGTGAGATGGAGGCAGCCCAGCCAGAGTTCCGAAGAGTAAACAAACATACAAAGATGTCCCTTGTTCCAGCCCCACTGCTTAGAGCAAGGTTGTGAAACAGAACCATGTGTGCTGTCCAATATGGTAGCTACTAGTGAACACTGCGCACCTGAAATGTGGCTGGAGCTAGATGCTAAATAGTCCTCATTCCTACCACCCCACCAGCCTATAACGAGGAGACAGGTCTAGGTGTCCTCTACTGCACTATTTTAGATTTGATGCTCAGATACAAAAACACTGAAATGTGGCTGGAGCTAGATGCTAAATAGTCCTCATTCCTACCACCCCACCAGCCTATAACGAGGAGACAGGTCTAGGTGTCCTCTACTGCATTATTTTAGATTTGATGCTCAGATACAAAAACACTGAAATGTGGCTGGAGCTAGATGCTAATCCTAAAGAGTCCTCATCCCTACCCCCGAATGAAAGCAGAGAGCACATGTTTTATGGCAGTGCCACCAACTTACCTGTAGAGCCACTCAGGACCAGGCCGAGCTCAGCGCAGATGGCAGCACAGGTGATCGGGTAGTCATGGCCAGTCAAAATGGCCCGTGGGGTGGTGGTCCCACCTTCAGGAAAAGAGAGATAAAAAGGGCAAACTAATTCAAGTTCATGCAGGGGATTATCTCCCTCTCCTCAGATGAAATGATCAACTTGTTCCTAATTCCCATAATGGCTAAATCTTTTACTTATAGTTTTGGAATTTGTCCAAAAACCCTATTTTAGAACCAGATCCAAACTATATGTTATATTGTGAGGACCACACGTTAAATGTGTAATCCTTATGTGATTATCAGGCAGCAATGGTTGAAACCTCAGGGTAAAGTAAGTCAGAAATCTGCATTATAAAATGCCTCAGGCATTCTCCCAATATACATATAAGCCCCCTGATCAGATGATTTATGGATGGTTGACTATAAAAGTAGGGATTTAGGCTTGATTCACATTTCAAAGAGACGCAGCCGCCTTTTCTCCTTCCTCCTCCCCCTCCTCCTCCTTCTTCTCCTCCTCCTCCTCCTCCTCCTCCTCCTCCTCCTCCTCCTCCTCCTCCTCCTCCTCCTCCTCCTCTGTGGGCCACTGAGACCCTGCCACAAGGAACAGTTCTGAGTAGGATTCCTGGTGTCTCAAGGCAGCCCCTCTTAAATATCTACCATCTTTACTAAGCATATGTATGTTCCTCATATATAAATCTCGGAGTATATTTCTCTATGATTTAGTCAAAAAACAAAGGGAAAAAAGCTCCTACATGTAATTCTACTGGTAGTGCTTGAACATCAGGGAGGCGGTGAAGAGGACAGAGGAGGGGTACCCAAGTAACAGGAGCTGCTGCGGAGCATCCTCACAGGTAGGAGAAGCCATCCTGTACCTCGGCCACAAGCGAAAGAGAAAACTGGCTGATAAGGAACCCACACAATGACTGGCCCCAGCACAGAAAAGGAAAACAAAGATGGGCTTCGTTTGTGGCTTGATTCATGCTGAGCCACAAGGATAAACTGAATTCCATAGCCCAAAGATACTACTTTAAGACTAAACAAGTCCTTTATTTCTATAGTCACTAAGAACCAAGACACAAAAGCCTTTACAAGTGGGACTCTCGGGAGCAGGGTGTCAGCATTCTTAGATTTCCTTGACCTGGCTGGTTTCACAGTATTATTGATAAATAATACTGTATAATCGAAATGGGACAAATGCGCTTAGAAAGTAGGTCACTGCCACCAGCTGTGGAACTCTGCAGAGAAGAGTAACTTGTCATCCTAACCCAGACATGTGCTGTCCTTGGTACAGTCACACTGAGGAGACACCTGGTGGGTCAGGGAAAATCCAGCAGGATCCTAATGTCCTTGAAAAGGCAAACACATTTAATTCCAAAGCAGTGGTTTTTACAATGGGTCCATGGGTTCTCTGAAATTTCATGCAAAATGTATGTACATGCCTATGTTTTTTCTGGAAGGATGGGGTGGGGGGGTGCGGGGAGGGGCGGCGGGGGGGGGGGGGGGTGCGGGGAAGATAGGTTTCACTGAATGCACGGGTATCCATGACCAGAAGCAGGTGAAGAGTGTCTACTATGAAGACACTTCCCCCGGAGCCTGCAGCTACTTCACATCTTGTCATTACACATAATCACTACAGCATGTCACTGGAGGACACAATGACAGCTGTGTCCACAGTGTCCTTCGTGGCTTTTGATGACTATGGGTCCCTGTGAGCGAGACTGCAGGATAGCAAACTGCACCACACTGGCCTGCTGCATGTGGCCTGACCTGGAGCTGGTGGAAAATGCTTAGTGATAAAGGGAGACCTCAAAAAACCTATGAAAAGGCAAAGGAGAATAAGAAGGTTGATTTGATTCCAAGTTTCAAAACTCCTCTGGGGAGAAAACCCTACCTTAATTACAAAGTTTACTTGACATTTTTCTAAACAAGAAAGAATCTGTCGCAAAGACAACATTTTTTTCCCCCCGAAAAAAAGTAGACAAATTTGGGGAAATTTTTAAGAAAAGAAACACATAATTTAAGCCAATCTGAATTGCTTAATTTTCTGTTAGAGATAAGCCTTGCCACAGAAATTAGAAATAGGTGTTAATGTATTTTTAAAGTTACCAATACTTTCACCCTCATTCATGCTTCCTCCCTTTCCCAAGATGCTCTACATTCCACAAAAATACCTACAATGTTATTTTTGAAACTAATGTCTAATTATATCATCAACTTATTTAAAATCAAGAATTAAAATCATTAAGATCTAAGGCATACATTTTCAGTGATTACTCTTCTGTTTTCATAAGTCAACCATTTTAAGTGGGGGGGGGGGGTGAGATTTGTGTTTTAATTTAAATTGTCTTGGAATTCCTTAGTGGTAAATGAAGGTTTGAAGGAAAACCGATGGCAACTGAAAATAACCTAAGTGTCAACCAAAGTAAACACAGGGCAGGCAGATGGGTAATGGCGGACCCAGAGAACACTATCACCTAAGCATGTCAAGGCTAACTTTTCTTTAGTTCCTAGAGCTAAGAATACTTTCTCAGGAACATGGGAGGAAGTGAGAATATTGCTGACAACTATTTCTTTCATGCAAAACAGTTCGAATATTGAGAATTTTCTATGACTATAAAGCCTACCGATTAACCCCATAAAGTGAGTTAAGGTATAAGCATTATTTTCTGTAAACTCATAATTAAAATTTTAATAAATATGCTCTACTTGCAAAATACTAGTTTCCAATAATCCACGCTATACCAATCATGTTTGCCTCTACACACATACGATGAAATTTCAAAACAGAATAAAGGTTTTTTCTTTTCCTAGGCCCAATCTCTAAATGAAGAACTGTTCAATGCTAGGATGTTGGCTTCAAAGTTTGGCAAAATGTTCTCTAACCCAGGAAGCAGGTCAGACAGTTCAGGAAATACAGGGGGGGCGGGGGAGGGGAGGAAAGGAAAAGAAAAACAACAAATTAAAAGCATAAGGGCAGACTTATAATCATTGGGTTCTTCTCAGGTAACTGGTTTCACAAACACTCACTGAATTTCCAGTAAAAAGATTGTGCTACTTAACTTCCCTCCCTTTAGGAAACACACATTAATGGCCTTTAAAAATCCACATATGACAACATAAGAAGAAACAGCATTTTCCCTAAGAAAAGCTGTTTTCAGTCTTGCTTAAAAACGGACTTTGTATTCCCTTATTATCTGCTGTGTAAATTGAGTGTTCTTTTTATTTTCTCATCAAAAACTCTGTTCAAAATAAATACCTGTGGATTTTTATAAATGCAAAGAAGCCAAATGTTCTAAATATTAATATTTCACTATAGTGAATAGAATTCTATGATATGGGATTTAAACCCAACAGGTTCAAACTGTTTAAGTTTGCCAGGTATTTCGGGAACTTCTTATACTGAAGCTACTAAGGGTAGAGGGCATACTCAGAGGCAGAACACAGACCTACTGGTATATGTGGCTCAGAATTGATTCCTCTGTAGTTACACGGTTATACATCACCTGGATCCCAGAGCCCAAGCAATCACCTCCCACAGAAAAGAAAGGCAAAACCCTACATACCTGTGTATATTTCTGCTTGCAAAACCTAGAAACAAAATCTAGAAACCACATAACTCATGCTCACTGCAGCACCCACCTAGACTGCCCCTCCCCACTACTTGTCAGCCCACAGACTTACTACCAGGGGGAAATCAGCTTCAGGAAGACAATACTGGCCACATATTACTTTTTCAAAGACCCCCAAAGCTATCACCATCTCTCACTGACGTCTCCAAACCAAATAAAGAACAAGAGGGGAAAAAGTCTTCTGGAAAATATCAGGCGAATTCTTTGATAAAAGTTTGCAGTAGTTAATGGATACCAAAAGTCCCACTGTTGCTGGCTGAGATAGCAGGATCCACTGAGAGCTAGGTCACAAAGCGGAGCAGATCCCCTTAAGAACCTTTTAAAGTCTTAGTGCTTGAAAAATCGTCATGGCTTTCAATAAAGCCGAGACAAAAATTTATCTTGATGCTAGTTTAAGGGGCTACATGTCAAACTCATCTCAAAGAAAAATAAAAAGAGAAAGAGGATAGACTCTTGGACTGCCTTGAAAAGCTTGAGCAATTACTTCAAAGGAAAGGGGGTCTTTGTCCCGAGAGCAGGTTTATGACCACTGGTGCAAATCCACCAAAGGCTGAAAGGGATGCTCGGTGCATCTTTATGGACCGACGGCCTTAAAGGAAGATGAACAACTCAAAGGAGATTAAAGACAGGCCAAATCCTGCCACTGATACCAGGACACACCGGTTTTTACAGATGTGCTTTGCTCCGTGCACAACACTAAGGATCAGCAGTAACTTATATATTGTTGTAACAACCCACTGCATTGACAAGATCTCCATATGATCAGTTAGCATTGATATTGGATCTGTGCTTTAAAATACCAGGTGAAATGTTTACACCATTAGGTAGAATAGCAAATGTTTTTATTAAATGTGTTTCTTTGGTGCCCTCATAATACTAAGTGTATTTCTGCATCAAATGGACTCTGAACTACTTACAGTTATACCTGATAGAAGAGGAGACAGTGATTTATTTAGTATCCTGCTCATAAATAGCCGATGAGAAAAATATTTCAAAGGCTCTGTTTCCATTAAGGCAAAAGGGATTGATAATCCCGGTAAAAATAGACCTGACACAGATTTCTGGCAAATTTTGAATTACATTTTTAAAAATGAATGAAGTTTTTGGTATTTCTGGCATCATCTCAGTCTTATGAAAATTACATTACCTTACAGTGCATTGCAAAGTTCTCATTAGCAGTTTAAATATTTTATACCACCAATTATAAAATGAAGCACGGTTTAACATTTCCCTATTCTTATTTTTGTAGAAATAAAATTAGTTCTTCCAATTAATTCTTAGTTTAGAGATTCCTGTGCCAGAAGCTAACACGTCTCCTTTGTTAATTCATTCATTCCTTCACTCATCCATTCACTTGGTAACATTTATTGGGTATATATTTTGTGCAATGTACTATGGAAACAAGGAGGGGAATAAAATGTGGCCTGCATTTGTAAGTAACTTGATTTCAAATGGTCACTGATCAGGTTTTGTCGACCTTCCGGTAAACCTGCAAATTACATATATCTCTGTAATTGGAAATGTCCAAAAGCTGCACTGACTATTACAGAAGTCCAAACTATTACAGCTGAATTTTTATACAAAATTAACATCAATAAAGTCTTCAAAAAAACCCACACACAACTGATATAATTTCCCACAGTAAAACCTAATAGCATCTGATCTCTTAGAGAGGTAAAAACAAAACATGAAACCTGGCTTTGTTAAAAAAAAATCATTTCAATAGAATACTCATGTTGAAAGAAAATACGGTTACCAGAGGGAAGGGGGTGGAGTGGGGTAGAAAAGGGTAAAGGGGACCAACTATATGGTCATGGAAGATGATTTAACTTTGGGAGGTGGGCACACAAAGCAATGTACAAATGATATACCAAAGAAATGTACACTTGAAACCTATATGATCCTATTAACCAATGCCATCCCCAATAAATTTAATTAAAAATAAAATAAATAAAGGAAAATGTTTAAGAATCTAAATAAAGTTATCAAGTATATGTGTGTTTTTTTTAAATCTAAGTATTATACATTACTATATGCCAGTCATTTCCTAAAGATGGATACTTCTGTTTTACAGATGCCTTTTGTTCCATTTTAATTATATTTTGATTACTTGAGAGGACTCATTGAGAATAAATATCATGTAAAAACTGAATACTAAACTTTCTCATGTGACTCATCATAATAGTAAATCAAGAAAAAAAAATGACTTTTCTGAAGTGGAAATGAGGTTAGCTATTAAATGTTTCTTAAACCTGTCCCTCTGTCCCATTAACTTCCTAATTTTTCTTTTCTGTTTCAAATTTTGATAAGTTTATTGGGGTGATATTGGTTAATAAAATAGGTTTCAAGTATACAGGTCTATAATACATCATTTGTATTGTGTGTTTATCACCCAAAGTCAAGTCTCCTTCCGTCACCATTTATTCCCCCTATACCTTCTCTTCTACCTCCCCCCAGCCCCCTTAATCCTCTGGTAATCACCATACTGTTGCCTGTGTCTATAAGGGTTTTTTTTTCTTTTCTTAATCCCTTCAGCTTTTGCATCTAGCCCTCAAAAACTACTCCTCTCTAATAGTAGTCAGTCTGTTCTCTGTACTTCCTAATTTTTCAATGGGCGTTATAATACTATATTGTAATCATGCAAAGAGAAACTATTTGAAATTTGTTCTATTCATTCTATCTCCACCAAGTCTTCCCCTTCCTCTTGGTTTATAATCTTTATCTTCCTCTATGATATATAATTATATATTACATATGTAATATATAGTTTATATGCATATATATAGTTTATGACAATGGAATCGTCCTCTAAGACTACATTAGAAAATGGGTTTGTGTAGATATGTATCTATAATTGTACATGTAAAGTTATAACTCTTAATGTGTAATATTTAAAAAAAAACAAAACCCTATCATAACAAATACTAACATAAGAATACAGTGTAACAAAATTATCTCTGTATTGTCCTTTGCAGATAATGAGAGAGCTTTAGTGAAAGGGTTGCACCAAACTGTCTACAGCTGACAGTCCTTTTAAGTGGTTAGGAATGGTGCCAATGGCCTCCAGACCTGAGTTTGAATTCAGCCTCCAGCATTGCTAGCTCTGTGACCCTTGTTGGGCAAGTTTTCATAGTTAGAGTAAGATGCAGGAGCTTCAAGGTCAGGGGGAAACGTAAAGGCATATTTATAATCCCTCTGTGCCTCAGCTATAAGGCAAGGGAAACAGTAGTCACCACATAGGACCACGATGAGGATTAATGAGCTGGTGTGTAAAGTGCTGAGAATGCGCCTGGCATGTAGTGAGCACCCAGGAAGCAGGGGCAATAGAATGATGCATATTTTCACCCAGCTTCTGTAGCTGTATATGGGTTTCTAGTAACATAAACACTATACAATTCTGCCTCCAATAAAGAATGCAGATAGAACAGTTACTGATATGCAATCTTATTCATATTTGTTGATATACAAAATTAAGCTTTTTATGAATAGTAATTAAAAGTAAAAATTATTTTTTAAATCTATCTATCTTAAATACCCAAGTCACATAAAATTCTTTGTAATATGTCCTCCTTAACATTTTATTTTTAATCCTCACTTGAGGATATGTTTATTGATTTTAGAGAGTGAGGAAGGAGCGGGGGAAGAGAGAGAGAAACATCATTGTGATAGAGAAACACTGATAGGTTGCCTCCCATACAACCAGGGATCAAACTCACAACCTACGTATGTGCCCTAACTGCTATTGAACCCACAACCTTTTGGTGCACGGCACAATGCTCCAACGACCAGAGCTATCCAGCCAGGGCTCCTCCTTAACATTTTAAAGGTTCCTTTGTTAAAGGTACATAAGTAAGGCACTAGTGAGAATTATAAAGGGTTTTCACATCTTTACCTATTAGAAACATTCTGGACTTGACCCCAAAAGCAGACAACAAAAGCAAAAAATGAATAGTGAGGCCTAAATCAAATGGAAAAGCTTCTGTTCAGCAAAGGAAACCACCAACAAAATGAAAAAAGCAGCCTATGAAATGGGAGAAAATATTTGCAAATCACATATCTGATAAGGGGGCTAATATCCAAGATATCTAAAGATCTCATACAATTCAGCAAAAAACAAACAAACAAAAAAACAACAAAAAAAAGAAAAACCAAACCCGCCACACACACAACCACCCCCCCCAATCTGATTAAAAAATGAGCAGAGTTTCTGAACACACATTGTTCCAAAGAAGACCTACAGATGGCCAGCAGGTACATAAAAGGTCTTCCACATAATTAATCATCAGGAAAACGCAAATCAAAACCACAATGAGATATAACCTTACACTTATTAGAATGGCTATTATCCAAAAGACAAGAAATAACAAGTGCTGGCAAGGATGTGGAGAAAAAGAAACCTTTGTGCACTGTTAGTGGGAATGTAAGCTGTGCAGTCACTGTGGAAACCAGTATGGAGGTTCCTCAGAAAATTAAAAGTAGATTTACCATATGATCCAGCAATTCCACTTCTGGGTATTTATCCAATGGAAACAAAAACATTAACTTGAAAAGATATCTGCACCCCCATGTTTAGTCAGCATTACTTACAATAGTCAAGACATGAAAACAACCTAAGTGCCCAGCGACGGATGGATGTATAAAGAAAATGTGGTTTATATACACAATGGAATATTGTGCAGCAACAGTAAAAAAGGAAAAGCTGCCATTTGAGACAACCTGGATAGACCTGGGCATTATGCGAAGGAAGTCAGACAGAAAAAGACAAATGCCATAGAATTAAATTTATTGTGAAATCTTAGAAAAAAGAAAAAGAAAAAACTCTTAGATGCGGAGTACAGACTGGTGGTTGCTAAAGATGGGGGTAGGGAAAACCGGCAAAGGCAGTCAAAAGGGAGAAACCTGCACTTATACAATAAATAGGTCCTGGGGATGTAATGGGCAGCATGGTGGCTATAATGAACAACACTGTACTGTGTATTTGAAATTTGCTAAAAGTAGATCTTAAAATTTCTCATGAAAAGGAAAAATCTGTAACTGTGTGGTGATGGATGTTAACTAGATGTACTGTGGTGATCACTTTGTAATATATACATGTATCGAATCAGGATGTTGCACAACTGAAACTAGTATTATACGTCAATTACATCTCAATTAATAAAAAAAGAAAACACTCTGACCCCACTCACCCCAAGGAAATAAAGCAATCTCTAAGGTGTAGAAAGTTACAAACTACAAGACTGTAAGCGAAAAAGATCAACAGTCATGAAGCCCTAAGCCATGAGGGGGGAAATGGCTTCTGAGGATTTTTTCTATCTAAAAACACTTCAAATCCAAAATCAAAAGTCGGATTGAACCTATTTGAAGGCAACAAAAATAACTTAAAAAGATAGGGCAATTGCTGTTTTGTAAAAGAAATCAACAGAGGCATTTAAGTACTTACTTTCCTATAAAAATAGGTCTCTTTTCATAAATCCTCAGGAATATCTAAAGTGTAATATGAGGTACATATGGCCAAAGCTGCCATATAATTTCTCTAATGAGGCCAACTTTGGGGAAGGTGATAAAGTCAGTCTAATATGTTTTTCCAGGAGGTATTAATTAAATCTATCATTAGTAGTTCTACAATAATGTCTCTCTCACACACACGCATGCACTTTTACAATATTCTAAAAGAAGAACCCCGCTTTTAGGCGAAAAGGAGGGAGGAAGTAGCTTACAATTTCAGAGTATATTCAGTCCCAATTAAATGAAAGAAGACATTCAAGATTTTCTTTGAGAGCCTATACAACAATACTTAGTTGACTAAAGGGAATCTGTACCTTCTTAAATTAATTCCAGCACTTGTTTGAAATTAAATTTCCTATCTGAGCATATAGTATTAGACAAACAGCTTTCTTTGGTGTGGCACTATGAGAGTCTACATATGAAGACACTCAGCTTCAATTTGAGGGCATAAATCATCAGTTCTTCTGTTCTCATATTTATATGGCTATAGTCTACGGGCTGAATGGTATAGTCATTTTTTCTCTGCAACTAAACAAGGTAAATAAATGTGATATATTGGCACATCACCCCGCCACTCTGCATATGGTGCACATTAAGGTTGTATTCATTTGCCATATGAATATAATTCCTTTTACCACATCTACTATTAGTTACAAGCAGTAAATACAGAGTTGTTTTGCTGGAACTTGAGGGCCTGCATTACATCATGGAGCACTAAACATCCTGGACCTTCTGGAGAATTTCATAGACGTAGTTTTAATGTCACCTGAACTCGAACACTGCCAACATATTGTTTCAAACCCTACTTGATGAATTCTTCAAGGAAGAAAAACAAGGGCAGTCTCAGTGTTTGTTCAAAGGTGCACACCAAAAATAGGGCCACAGGAAAGCTCCCGATGAGACATACAAAAACTCATGTTGTTGACAAAAGAATAGATCAAGAGTCACATCCAAGGTATAAAAAGGCTACTTGTTGCAAACATTGCTTTTCTATTCAGAATTTAGTGAATGCAAGGAACCTAAAGTTAAAATATCATCCATAAACTATATTTAAAAAAAAATATCATCCAAAGAATTTTCTCCAACTATAGCTTACTAAAGACCTGCGGTCAATAAGAATTTAAATCTCATGATAAACTGTGATGCTTTATTTCACTGGGCATATATTTTGCTCACTTTCTCCTTAAACAAAATATTATCAAGTTCCAAATCCAGGTCAGCATGGGGCATAAGAAAGAAGAAAGTGAGTTATTTTACAAATTGTTATGGTTCAACACATATGCATACATCTTGACATTTGGGTCCCATAAATAATATGTCACAGGCAATTAAAACCAAAGTACACCTGTCTTATCAAGTGCTGATTTTCAAATTTACTAACATTAAGTCCCCAAATGCATCCAGCAGATGGTGCTCTAGGACATCTACAGTTTGTGTTGAGTCTAACCTTACTTTGGCAAGACAAAGAATAAGGATTTATCAGTGGCTTCAATAAAACATATTAGGCTTTATGATAAAAAGAACATAATTCCTAAATATGTGCACAAAAATACATATGCATAAGACATGTGCACAGAGGCAACCAGTAAATATTTCACACCTGGATGATACTACTTTTGTTATGGACTTGATGAGTAGTCTATGTATATCTGGTATTTATGCTCATATGGCAAGATCATTCTAAATTCATTAAAAAAAATTTAGAATGCCTTAAAGTTAGAATTCATTTTTAATTATAGCAAGAATGCCTCATTAGGGTGATACTAGTAAAATTAACAACAGTAGGATTTACGGTAATGACTTAAGTGATTGATGAGAGTATAACAAAATGAAGTTTTAGACAGAGAAAAAAAGCAGGGCAGCTATGGCATACAGTACTTTAAAAAGCAGCTCTGTGGTCTGTTAGTGCTAGCCTTATGGTTAATAAAACCTTCTTTCTAATTAACGGTGCTGAAATATTCTTAAAGAACAGAATCCCGGTGTTATGAAAAAAAAAACTTAGCTTTTTCTTTCTTTCAGTAGACGCCATGCCCATAAAGAAGAAAGCTGACATAGATTAGCATGTCTGATTGCAATGAGGAAAAAAAATGCCACCTTTCAATCAAATCAAAAACAGAACGTGAGAATGGAAAACTACTTTACCAAAATACTATACACACAAATCTACACAACAACCTCACAGTCAGCAACCATTTGCTTCTAAAGCTAATCAACTGTGGCTTTAAAAAAATCGCTCAGATAGCTAAAAATACTTAAATACTTACTTTTAATAAGCATTTAATTTGAATTTTATGGTCTATTAATACAATATAAAATGGTGGATAAATAACGATTTTGGAAATTTTCATCTTGCTTGTAAGATCATTTCAAAGTTTTAAAATATTTAATTGTCAACTGAATGTATTGGGCAGCATTTTCTCCATTTTGAAGGAAAAAGGATTATTTCAGGAAAAGCATTTTGGTGGACAAGATTTGGTTCAAAAAACATACAGAGTGCTAGGGCAGAGATATGATTCCAAACAAAAACATCTTTCATTGAAATGTTCTTGGTTGATTTTATTTTTTAAAGTCACAGCTAAATGGAATCCTATGTTAATTTTCTTTTCCTGGAGAAACTGCATTCCACAGGAGATAACCTGCACAAGACAACAGACGGACAACACCTCTCTGCTGTGCAGGCGAGCGAGGCTTTGCCACAGAATCCAGATTTCAGAGAACACGCGTATCCTTTCATAAACCCCAAATTGTACCACATAGTTAGCCTGACTTTGCCCAACCAATACACATATTAATATGATTTTAAAAAATAGTAATAAAGCTATTAAATTTACATATAGCACTAAGGTTTATACAAAATGCTGTAGGCTTATGATCTCAGCAAGTAAAATTATTAGCTTATTCTCATAATTTTTGAAATAAAAAGTGCACAAAATACTTGAATAAGATCTATGAAATGCATAAAAAGCAACACCCTAGTTTTTTTTTAATATACCTATTTTCCCTTCAAGCAAGAAAAGTCTAAATTCAAAAATTTAAGTTGAGGCATTGTGTGCATTTATAGACCACAGTGCAATTATATATATATAAAAGCCTGACCATCTCTTAAAGAACACTTACACTGCATCCAACAGATATAATACAGGAATAAACACAGCCTAAAATTACTCATCTGAAAGGCTCTGACTTCGGTGACTGCTTCGTGGAGCCATCAATGAGCCAGAGGCTTATAAAATCTGAACCAGCTTGCATGAATCCTTAAAACACACGGTGAAATCTCTCTCTCTCTCTCTCTCTCTCTCTCTCTCTCTCTCTCTCTCTCTCTCTCTCTCTCTCTCTCTCTCTCATTTTGTTTTGAAAAGCTTTAACTGGCTTGTTCATTTTTCTATTCTAATGTGCGATATGCTCATTACATGAAAAAGTGCCTATTTGTCTTTCTCCCAGATCCACCCTTCAAAGCTAAAGCAAAATTAAATTGGGACATCAGATGCTAGAAAAGGGCCAGAAAGGACGAGGTTCACTTTGAGAAAGGTAATTTAATTTAGTCAATATACATACAATTTTCTAAAATTTTTATTAGCTGTGCTATTATGTTATTCTTTTATTTTTTCTTTGCATTTCCAGCACTGCTAGGAGTTAATGTCCACCATACTGCAGACAATGAGCGGGTACAGATGAAGTGCTTTATGAAAAATATAACATTATAATATATACTCTAATGCCAACATGATGGTGTTTGTGTGGTGATTTATTTGCTCTTAAGCACCCAGTGCTTCTGATAACACCTTAGTTAGTTCCCATTGTTGCTTTCATTTTGCAGACAAGACACAAGGACCACAGCAAAGCTTAGAACTCAGATTTGTTTTACTCCAAACTCCAGAATGTGGCCAATCCTACTTGATTTATTTTTTTAGAAAACATGCATGTAAAAGCCACCTCTAGGGTGATTCATAAGGTATTTAGCTATGTAAATACATTTTTCACCTATATGGAAAGCTGAATATTTCTAGTTTTAAAATATACTTAAATCTATGAAATGTAACAACTATTGCCTATAAGTGTGCTATAGCTAATAAGTCTTTAGCTTCTTCTCAGAATACACATTGGTAATAACATGAACACGATTAGGTTACATATATATATATATATATATATATATATATATATATATATGTATTTTCTTGTGTCTGGATTGCTATATGTGCATGAAACATCATGCACTATTTTAAGGCAAGAGAAAGTTCTTAAATATTTTCCGATAAATAACAAAATGGTATATTTATTATCTATGTGAAATCTAGGTCTGTCTGAGTTAACTTAGTATATCTCAATAACTGAATTTATAGACACAGGAAAAAAAGAAATTGAAAGTAGTCACTCATCCTAAAAGGCCAGAAAGGAGAAAGAGCCGAATGTAGGGGTCCATAATGAAAAGACCATGAAGCACCTTTCAAAATAATGTGAAAAAAATTCCTGAAGTTTACATATTTTAAAATATTATCATAGTTATATATAAACTGGACCTGTCTGTATAAATACGTGAAATACACACATGTACACACTACCCCCCATACAGACACATTAAAGTTGATCTGATCACAAAGACTGTGTTATCCATAGCACTGCAGCCTTATTTTTTATATTCTATTTGTATGGAAACTGATCTGTGCTTTGATTAAAATAAGAAATATATAGTAGAGGTTCACTGAATAAAAACCACACCAAACAAACACAAACAAAGCAGAACCAGCTCTGATAAAATACTTTGCAAATACTTCTTTTATAATTGTATTGGCTTTCAATTATAAAGTTTCACTTTCATACATATAATATACATTTAATAAGCACAACTCAAAGAAGTCAACCCAAAATACGATAGACTTAAATGTATTCAGACTGTTTCATAACCTGGGGCTGAGTGACAGATGTACAGCAGGATTCAGGTAAAGTAATCAGCAACAACACGATCCTTCCTTAGCCAAATACATTGCAACTTGCTTTAAATTAAGAAACTGTAAATATTTAAGAGCAGCTAAAAAGCTCCACCTTATGAAGTAAAAATCTAAAGCTATTTTTGCAGGAACTTTTGTGTTGTCATAATCATTTTAATTAAATTCTCATTTTTCAGGTGGTCCCTTTAATTGTTTTTTCCTACTTCTTAATGTGTTTTTCTAAAGCCATTTCTTTGCTGCAGCTGTGTGCGATTGGTTTTAATGGTAGCTGCTTCCTTTTTTGCCTTCTGTGAATTACAATTTTAAATGGTTACACATTTTTTTGTTTTACTGCCTTCAGCATAGTTTCATAAAGACGTTTAAGGCTGTTGCTGAACATTTTCATTTCCCATCTGAAAAACCAAGAGCCATTTGAATATTCCATATTGGCCTTTTATGACCTGCTTTACCTTTTAATATGTAAATGAAAGCACATTTTTTTTTTATAAAGAATGGTTTGTTTCCATGAAATTATAATTTTGCTGTTTTAAAATATGAATCCAATAAACAAGATAATATATGATTGTTCTTTTTATGTTATATCTTACTATTCGTGAATGAAACACCTCTATTTTATGTGATGACAGCCATTTACAATGAAGAACTAGCATTTTCAGATCATAAGAATAACCTATAATGTGAAAAAATGAGGTTTCACACTTGGATTTGAATTATCAGTGGTCACAAAATGTCAATAATGAGGCTATCTAGACCTTTCTTAAATTTTAACTAAGAAATTAAAACTACTTGATGGTTCAATTTCACTTTCACCATGATGTAAAAGATAACTTTATTACAAACTGTTATTACATTTCACTTGTAAAAGTTATAAAATAAAATGTACTTACTGCCTGGGTTATCTCCAATCCCACTGCTTTTCCCATTCCAGTACCAGAGCAAAAGGGTTGCGTCACGTGACCCAGAGAGAATGTAGCAATTTCCCCCAATATAAGACTCAGAACGAGTGAGGCAAGTGACGACATCCCAATGGCCAAACACAACTTGGATCAATTTTCCTGAAACACAAAACAATATTCTTTAAAAGTGCTATAAAATTTTAAAAAATTTCCGCTCATTATGACCATTTCACCTCTAAGGTAATAAAGCCTTATAAACTCAGATTCTGATAATTCAGATTTTATAGTAAAATTTGATCTGGTCCAATCTAAGAGTTTTCTATGGATAGTAACACAAACAAAAAAATAAACTGTGATAATAATGTTTTGAAAGGCAAAAACTATTTTCAATTCAAACTATAATATTTAAGGAATATGACACCATCCTATATAATAAAGAGCTAATATGTTAATTAAACCAGATGGTGGAATGACCTTCCGGAACGACCTTCCAAACAATCAGTGGGCGGGGCCACAGGGCCACGAGGCAGCTGGGGCTGCGAGGGTCGAGCTCCTTGGGTGAATTTCGTTAATCGGGCCTCTAGTATCATTATAATAGCTACTATAAATTACAAATGAATCATATCTACTGATGGAAGTAGGCCCAGGGAACCCTTATTGGGAACCACTTCAACATTTTCTTAAGTTACTCTAGTCTATATGATTCAAAACACAAGGAAACTTAGTTGCCTTTTAGAAGTACTCTATACTTCAGACTTCACCAATACAAACCCCTCTCTGACTTAGTAAAGACTGAATGCATTTCAATGTAAGTCACTTTGGAGAGCTTGTTTTTTAAAATCGGGATTACATGAACTAAGTTTTGCTAAAAGGACTAATATACTGTGATTGCAATATGAACCAGGTCACTATTTCTTTGTTTTAATTTCATCTGAATGATGAAAATTTCCTAGGGGGGGCTGTGATGATAAAATTGAGATTAAGGCAGTTTATCTAAACTAATGACTTGGCGGGGTGCGGGAAGGAACCCAGTGAACTTACTATGTATCTAGGGCTTCAAATACAGGATGAATTGTTCACATAATGGTGTCAGAAAAAAAGTAAAGCCCCACTTATTAGAATCTTTGTTTTAATTAGATATATTTATAATTCACACAAACTTGTCCAAAGAATGAAATACCCGTAGATCTTTCCTTCCATCCCTATAGTTTCTAGCCAACATTTGCCTTTGAAAGATTTGAAGAATCTAAAAATGAATGTCATAGAATATCTATCCTTAATATTTACCATGACTTTTTATTTTTTATAAGTATTTCAGGGGTCATTTGAACATAACTCAAATGTTCAAGGAAAAAAGACACTAAGCTGAAAAAAAGTTTGCATGCTTAACTTGGGACACATCATAATCTATTCAAAAGCTGACGGTCTCAATTAAATATTGGTATCTACGTGTATTTAACTTTTTAAGATAATAATAAATATAACTAAAATATTTACATTAAATTGTTTTAATTTTCTATTTTAATAAATGTAAAGCTTATTTTAAGTGCTGCAATTTTAGAAATAAAACATTGAAATATACTTGTTCTAAATCAAATGAAAAGTCAAATACATAGTGTTTTTCCACTCTTGCACAAAGACTACTACTAGTAACTTTAAAATCAGATTCATTTCGATCTAAACTTGCAAAATTAATAAAAAACACTTTAAACAATTTTTTCCTGTGAATAAAAACTTTGGTAAAAGCAGGTGTTTTAACTGCAAAATATTAAAAATGTTCATTTTTTAATTCCTTCAGTCTTTCAAACTGACATTAAAACATTTCTTTTTTAAAACCAGCTATATCAATAAAGAATATAGTAAGAAGAATTCAAGACTTTGTAGAATAAAAAGTGTGTGTGGGGCAAATAAATATGAAAAAAAGTAATAATTTTCACATTATTTACAATTTTCATGCCGAACAAAGTGGAGATTTAGTGTGAAATGGGTGGGCTTAAATTAGAGGCAGGGCTTTCAAAGGGCAAGAGAGAAGTTAAGTAGGTCACTCTTAGGCCAGGTCAGAAAACTGAAGGTTAAATCAGTGAGTTTTAACTACTAAGGAAACAGGACCACAACATTGTGATTGTTTTGATCACGGAGTATGTACAGCGACTTCTGGCTCAGCCTGTACCTAAGTGCTGAGAGCGTGTAAACTAGGAGTGACTTAAATAGGTCATTTAGAATAGGCTCATTTAAGATGAGACACAGATCAACTCAGTGGGCCACAGGAGTGAGAATGAGTGAAATAACTACAAGTGGCTACGTGAGGTATGTGGGGTACGTGGCACAGAGGAAACCAGAGCCCTCCATGTGCACCTGGCACTTGCAAAAGAGCAGCTACTCACTCGGTAACTTGTGTAATTTCCAGCTCATGTGAGGACAAAGTGTAAAGCTTTATCTGTAAAAGTGGGATGGAGTAAGCATGGTGACAGAATGATCCAAGATTCATTATTAATTCTCATCAGTTGAGTCATCACTCTGTCTCTAGAACACCAGTGTCAGGAAAATGGATACTCGCTCACTGTGGTTTCTTTTCCAACTACAATCTCCTAGTGTTTTAAATTTTGTCCCCAAAGTTATCACAGTGACCTTCCATTCAACAAACACTAAGCACCTACTAAGTGCCAAGCAGGAGGCCTCCTCACATCTGTATAGCAGTAAATAGACATGGCAAATAGACGTGGTCCCTGCCCCCAGAGTATTGACTGTCTAGTAGGGCAGACAGACATTAAACAAACACAGATATATAACTAGGAACAGTGATTAGTTTTATAAAAGGAAGAGTACAGGGTAGGATTAGTGGGAATAATAAGTAGAACTAAAGTATACTGGGCGCCAGGGAAGATAAAAATGAGCGAGTGACATTTAAGTATTAATATATAAAGGGTTTCATACTTTACTACAAATTAATCTTATTCTCTACAATGCATACTTTGGGCTCAACTCTGAAAAACATTATTTTTTTAAGTTTACTTTTTCCTGTTCTGGCAGCCTTTCTGAGTGATATTTGTTATTGCTACGAGGCTGAAGTTCACTCCTCCTAAATAAATCACAGCATATAAATACCTGCTGCTCTTTTGGTAAATTATTTTCTGATAATCTCATAAGTGTTCCTCAACCTTTATTTTTTGTTTCCTTTAATACCAGTCCACCTCTCCACACACTAATATCAAATATTACCACAAGCACTAGAATATCCCTTTTTTGACAGAACAAATTTTCTAGTTAATGTTTTATTTGACAGCTGTGCTACAAATAAAAAAAATCCAAGCTCAGGACTCCACACCACTGAATCTAAAATGTGGCCTGAAAATAATTCCCACTGCTGAGGGAAGGTTTTATTGTTGCCTCTGCTGCTCTGGTTGTGTCCTGAAAACATGATTTATGTTAAAAGAATTTCCTGTTACAACCATGTTTCTTCCCCCTCCCCATCCCAAACCTAATAAGGATTCTTTTTTGCTTATGTGCTAAAATATAATTGAATTCAACACTCGTGATAGCTTAGCAATTATATATTATTATTTTAAATTTATATTTATTGTTGAAAGTATTACAGATGTCCCCTTTTTAAGCCATTATATGTTATTGATCATACAATTTTTCCCCTGCTTCTCTGCTAAACTTAGGATAATATATTTAATATTCCTATTGTCATGTACACATTTTGTAAGGCACATAGTTAACCTAACTGAAATTATTTTAAATAAAACTAGCATCTGAGTTTACTTGTATAAAAGATATTAAGAAAGATATGAGGGCTATCATTTGAAAAATGGGATAAGGACACCTGTCCTGTTTCAGAGGATTATTGTAAGGCTGGAACAATATGAATGTGAAAGAATTTTGTAAATTCTATAGAATTATCTTAATTATAACTATTTCATAATGTAAGGTTAATTTTACAAATATTAATATCCAATGCCTTTTAAAAATGATATGAATGGAAAATAAACTCAAGAGCCCTCAAACGTCAAAACCAAAGACTGACAATATATAATTGCACTTATACGACATTCTGGAAAAGGCAAAATCCTAGAAATGAAGACTAGATCAGTGGTTGCAGAGGTTGAGCGGGGAGAAGAGCTGACTATACAGGGGCAGCACAGGGAATTCTGGGGGTGAGAGCTGCTCTGCACATCTCTTGTGGTGGTGGTTATGGAACTCTGTAGTCTGCCCAAACTAATGGAACTGTATATCAAATAATGAAATTTACTGCACATACATTCAAAAAATAATTTTCAAAAATGTGTAAAAAACCATGTGCAATTTAAAAGGATGTTTAAGAAAATCTTTAAGAGTATGAAGCAATTTTAATCTGAAAATTTGTGAAAACAGGAAGCACAATTTGAGGTCAAATAGTGCTAGTGTTGTCATTACCACATGGTGAAAGTAAAGGTTTAAATTTTGTTATTAAATCAGAGAAAATTCATTATAATTATACAGCTATTTTAGGAAAACGTATCAATCCCCATTGTATTTTTTAACGAATTCTAGAGGAGTTTTAGCTTCAACAGTAATCAACCTCATAGGCCTAAACATGTAATAAAAGCCCAATTAATAATAAGGATTTGAATGAGGAGGTTTTCTTTCTGGACATACAGAATAAAGATGCAAATTATTAAAAAACCCTAGATCATCAATTCCATTAAATAAAACATAAACAAAATCCTGCCTAAAAACAACTTGTAGGGTTTATTGTAGGAACAGTACATGTTAAACTATTTTCCCTACTCTTTCATAGCTGTTATAATACTGTCACCAAAATACATTTAGGACAAACTGCTTAATACCAGCAACTGTCTTTTCAATACACTGTACTTACTAAGGCAGAAGAATGGACTCACACATTTTATAAACATCATTAACAAAACTGAAAGATGACTTGCTGTAAACCATTTAATAAACTAGAAATTTCAGTGAGAAAGAATTTTCTATTCCCAAAACATTTAAATCAAGATATTTGGAGAGCCTTGTTTTTGCTGAAATATGTACTTCCACAGTATCCATCAAGTTCTAATGCATTAATATCTCATTTTAATTATTTTTAAATATTCACTTATATATTTACTACGTTTATTTAATCCTCTAACAATTTCTAAAATATTTTAAAGAGACTCCATGAAATTTTTCAATGTTTCTACATTTCCTAGACGCAAAAATGTATATGCATTTATTGGATCAGGTCTCCTGTCATAATTCCAAGGTGAGTTTGGTTTGTCCTGCATGCAAATGAATATATAGACTTAACATTTTATATTCTAACAAGAGCTGTCATATAAAATCAGTAGTCAGCTATTTTCTTCATGATGGTGTAGATTTCAGCAAGATTCTATGCAGAATTGGGTGGATGAAAATTTCTACTTCCAAGAAATACACCTAATGAGAATTTCCAGTAAGGAAAAAAATCCTTTAAGTAATAAAAAAGTGGGAAAATACACACACATACTTGCCATAAGATTATGCAAATACATGTGCATATGGTATTTACATACCATCACTTGGGTGACAAATCTACCATAAAAAGCTGCCTCTTAAAAACATGCTGAAGCTAACTTAATGGTAGACTATATAGTAGATTGGGGAAAAATGTCTTTTCCTTATTTTATAAATGTTAGAATCATGTAATTTTTGGAAGGAAGACGACGAGAAAGCATTCTAAGTGTCTCAATGTTACTTACAGTAAACTTTAGTTCACGGATGAAGAAAGTAACAGTTACCTGTGTCTGTAGAATAGACTCGGAAACTTTTATCCCAGAAGCCGCAGACGAGGATGTAGCGGTTGTCGGAAGTGATGACAAAGCACTGGGAATGGACTTGAATACTCTGATCTAAAAGGTCAGTGATCTGCCTCCTGTGCATTCCTGTATTGCTGGCTATGAGAACAGAGGAAGAAAAAAATAAGCTTACTAAACCCACACGTGCGAAGAAATCCTATAGTCTGTCATGCTCAGGATAGGGGGTGAGGGAGGAGAAGCAGCATGTTCCAGGGTGGGAATATTTGATCTTTAATTTTAAATATAGTAATATTTGAAAAACCAAATAGGAAAACACATCCGAATGCTAGAAGAATGTGGGCAGCTAAATCCAACATCTCAGTAAGAAATTTTGCCTAGAGGAAAGAAACAATAACATGCTACAATTTAAAAAGAGTGTGCAACTCCCGGAACATGCTTTCTAGCTCTTGGGCAGGACCAAACTAGATTACAATCTGCAGATTGCATCATGGTTAGGTTTGTGTTTCTGACAATCTCATTACACCTATCGCCATGAGAATGGATTCGTGTTGTGACAATCCATTACCTTTAACTTTTTGTCACAAGGAAGAGATATTAGAATTTAAATGTCATATAGCTGAAATATTGTAGCATCTTGTACTACTTTGGCTGTAACAGGTCTTTAATTTGACTAGATGTGAACTCCCCTTCCCCCTGTTTACAGCTGTACTTGCATGTATGGAAAGGGGAGAACAACTATTTATTAAAGATACTTGTAATTGAAAAAGTCAAAGCACAGCACACGGCCACTTTCTTACCCCGTATGTAAGCAATAAAACAAGACAGCCTGGCAGTGTGTTTTCAAAGTGCTACAGAGCACCCGAGATGGGGTTTGTCACAAGGCACAAGGTCAGACTCAGAGCGACATTAAGCACGCGGGAAGAGTAATAATCCTCTAGAAACACACTATCAAGTATGTCATTATCAGAAAAGGAATTTTCACCGAGGTACCTTCTTTGGCGTTATGAGGCCAGCAAAATAGAAAGCTTTGTTTCTAGTCATCTCAGGGGTATTTCACACCAACTTTCCAACATAAATAATGATTCTTACATTGCTAAAGAATCTTGATTGTATCAGAAATTGGAACAAACAATAAATTTCTCCATCAGATTATTACATATTTTGCATTATAGTCTGTAGTTTTAAAAGTACTATAAATGCATTATTGATAAAAATAGGAAAATATTTATATTATATTCATTGTTTATAATAACTAAGTTAACGTGGCCAATTTAATGGAAGGCTCAGAGGATAATACAGAAGAAAACTGCATTCAAAATACTCTCCAGTGCTCTGCCAGGAACACCTGGGGACACAGAGGAATAAAATATTCCCTGCCTTCAGGGCATTACAACATGGCAAACATACATGTGTAATACTGCAAAATTCTGTTAGTGTCTGACTACACAATCTAACTATAAGGTTATTAGGTAACTGTTTGATAATGGGATTCATATTCTTTTGGGTGATTAATGGGCTAGAAAGTAATAGCAGTAGTTAAAAGGGCAGGTTTCCAGTTTGGGAACGTTCCTCCATCCTTCCACACAAAGGGAAGTTACTCGCAGATGAGAACTTTTATGGGTATCACCGTGTATCACAGAGAGACATTAGCATCCCACTGGAGTGAAGCTGTGGGATACAATTCAGTTGTTTTTTAATCCCAAGAAACCTAGCAATTAAAAACAAGGTATGCAGTACTTTCTAGACTGGTTAATACAGTATTTTATTCCACATGAAAATTGTAAAAAAATGTCCATTTTTTCTCAGTGTTTATATGACTTTTACTCCTATGATATAAAATTTGATACTGGCCTCTTTTGGGGTGTGATCTCTTGGGAGCTTAACAGATCTGGGCATGTGCATATTTTGAATTGAATGACCACAAAGTGCTAACAAATAAAGGCTGCTGCCCCTTGAGCATTCAGATGAATTATTTTATTCCATGTAAGTGCTTACTTATAAGTTAACATTGCAACATCTATCTATCTATCTATCTATCTATCTATCTATCTATCTATCTATCATCTATCCACCTACCTACCTATCTAATCTATACAACCTATACAACCTACATATCTCACAACCGCCTTTCCTTTATCTTATTGTTTTCTCTGGCATACCTCCTGAGATTCAATGCTGAAAGCATTTTTATGTAACGAAAATTAGGTAAATTTATTTGTCTAGATAAGCAGTCTTCAAACTTGGGTGTGCATACCCCTGGAGATTTAAGATTTCCCCGAGGATACACAGGCACAGATGGTTTTAAGGGAATCAACTTCTAGTTCAACTTTCATATGTTCTGCCTGAAACAGGTTTGCCTAAGGCAGCAGTTCTCAACCTGTGGGTCGCGACCCCTTTGGCAGTCAAACGACTCTTTCACAGGGGTCGCCTAAGACCATCCTGCATATCAGATATTTACATTACGATTCATAACAGTAGCAACATTACAGTTATGAAGTAGCAACAAAAATAATTTTATGGTTGGGTCACAACATGAGGAACTGTATTTAAAGGGCCAGAAGGTTGAGAACCACTGGCCTAAGGACTCCTTTCTAACCTCGCCTTTTGCATGCTCTTCTTCCACTAGATAAAATTAAGGCATATTTCTCTCCTACCTAGAATCTTACTATGGTGCTTCACCTCAGAATGTAAGAACCTCTTAAAAGCCAAAAAATTGGAAAATTCAAAATACTATAATGTGATGCTGAAAAGTGAATGTGTAGGTAGCAAATCATTCTGCAGAGCAGGTGGTTTCCAATTCAATGCTTTCAATCAAATGAAAGGAGTATCTAATCAGGCTGTCAATTGATAGATCATTAAAAATAAGTTTCAGTGACAGATTGTTAAAATGGCTGTTGAATGATAGACCATAATGATATTTCTTAATAGACCACTATATGAATGTTTTCACAAAACCCAGAAAGAGCTCAACGATTTGAGTGACATTATTAAAACAAAACTCTTTCTTTTCCCATTTATTTGCTCATGTGAGAGACATTCATCAGAGTTTCCACCCATAACAAAACAAAAAAAAGTAAACAGAACTGTTGACAAATCCTGTCCCATTCAGCAACAAGTAATATTCATCCATGAATACAGGAGCTGTTTCATTAAAAATATATTTCTAATAAATGTTTTTATGTTTCATAATGTTTAAAATGTTTAATTTTCCATAAATTTTAAAGTTATAATTGTATAGGGGAAGTAAAATGAAAATATAAATTCAAGATGAAAAAGAAATAATGTACAATTTTCAACTAGAGATTTTTATACATTTTTTAAAAACAAAATGTTTGTGATTCCTTTTCATATTTAGATTCCATTGGATATATTTAAAATTTTATACACTTTGCAACTATTTAAACTTGTGATGAAACTGTTCAGCTGTCAACTTAAAAGCATGTGGGAAGGTACATGGTTTTAAACAATTATTTTAGGAGACATAAGAGCAAACAATGTGATGACCAGTGATCTGGAGCAGGAAATAAAACTATGGCCCTCAGGCCAAATTTGGCCCATGTCTGGTTTTGTATATAAATTTTTACTGGAACACAGCAATGCACATTTGTTTACACATTGTCCATGGCTGCTTTTGTGTTATACCAGCAGAGTTAAGTTCCTGTGTCTGAGACCTTATGGCCCACAAACCCTAAAATATTTACTATCGGGTCCTTCACCAAAAATGTTTACCTAAGCTTACTCTAATGCAGTGATGGCGAACCTTTTGAGCTCGGCGTGTCAGCATTTTGAAAAACCCTAACTTAACTCTGGTGCCGTGTCACATCCAGGAATTTTTTGATATTTGCAACCATAGTAAAACAAAGACTTATATTTTTGATATTTATTTTATATATTTAAATGCCATTTAACAAAGAAAAATCAACCAAAAAAATGAGTTCGCGTGTCACCTCTGACACATGTGTCATAGGTTCACCATCACTGCTCTAATGGGTTGTAATTGCCAAATTCTTTTAATTATAGACTTTATACTAAAGGATATTTATTGTCAAGTTTTAAGGTAAATAGTAAGTATATACTTCAGAAATAACGCTTTAAATGACTTAGCAAATAGCCTTTATTATTTTTCTGACTTTTAAAATTTTACCAAAGTGAGCATTTAAAATTTTTTCAATATATGGCAAATCATATCTACTCGAAGTAAAACAAGATTTAGAAAAAAGAGTAGCATTTATCCTACATATAGATAATTCTTAGATTTCTACTTATATTTGGGGAAATGATAAATGATTTAGTTTAGAGCTTAGATTATTTTAGCTCATCTTGATAGTTTATCTGCAAATCTTGGCCATTTAGCTCTCTGGTGAAACAATGGTTTTAATCACAAAAAGGATGACATACACACAAGGAATATCTTGAATTTCAAACTACTAAATCAGCTTACTCAAATGCTTCATTTAAAGACTTTAAAATCCTAACAATGTATTTGTGCCAGGAAAATTTGACAGTCATAATGCAAGCACCCATAATAGTAGTATACCCCATAGTTATGCAATTAAGTTTTCTTATCCTAAAAGTTATTGGATAGCATCTTTAATATTGAAGCTTAAATTCTTAGTGAAGCCACATCTGCAATCCCCACCCATGAGGATGAAGAATACTAAAACTAGCAATTTTAACAGAGCTACTCAAAAGGCAGAACAGCAAGTAAGCATTCTGAGTCACCTGCTGCCGGGACTCATTTCATCCCCATGGCTCTTTCTGCTCCTCTTTTCTTTTTCTTTCCCCCTGAACAAATTTAACCTCCAATGGCAATTTACTGGGCTGTAGGACCATAGGAAAATGAATACGAATATCTTAACACTGCCATTGGCTAGGCAATATATTTCAACTTTGAAACTGCTCTGCAATTGCCCATTAATCCCCTCCGAATGAACAGAGGGTCCAGGAAGAAAGGATTGATCTCCTTTAATGATGAAACCCTGGCACTACAGTTTTATTTTTCACAACACAGTGCTGCTAAGAACCCCACTGTTATTATGAAAATTTCCCTAGCAAAGGAGCTCCATCACATTACTGGGGCACCAATTCATCATAACGTGCCTCGCTCCTGCTCATCAACAAGTCTGAGTGATGAAAAGATCCAATATTATCCTGACAGTACTTCATGCGCATTCTCAATCACACATTATTACAGCATCCATATTAATTTTCAGTGACACGCGTCCTAGGCCTGTTCAAATTAGGCAAACCAACGAGGGGGAGTTGATGAAATACCAGCATAGCCACAGCTCATTGCATTCCAATTTGCATGCAAATGGTTTATCAGGAAAATTCCATTCCCAGCAACCAGCAAGTGAAAAACAACTGTAATCTACACTTCAGGGCCACCATACAGAGCTTAATGAATCGCAAAGAGAGAAGGAAGTGACAGACCTATGAGAGGATCGATTTCCACTGGCAGCTGGTATGGCTGGTCTTGTACAGCACCTTGATGAGCTGGAATTCACAAAAGATTTAAAAAAAGCATTATTTTTCATACATAAACTACATAAAAATGCACAAGTCAAATCTTATGTACAATTGTTTCCAACCCCCAAATTATATAGTTTTGTGAAATTTAAGGGGGGAAAAAATTCAGGTGCTTTCCTGGCGAGCTTATTAAACATTTATTTTAGATTAGTGCTGTTCTGAACCTGTGCCATCACAGTGGCTCCAGTCCTGGGCCATAAGCTAGAGCAGATGCTTGACTGGCAACCTCTGATGCTGCAACAAAACAAAATTAAGTGGTAAAGCGCACTGAAAACAAAATGTGACAACCATCTGCTGACTGTAGCAAATACTATTTTTTTTGTTACTTTTTAAAAGGCAGTTTTGAATGCTGCAGCACAAAGGATCCACGAAAACGTCAGTTTATGATGGAGAAAGGGAAGGCTCTACGTCAGGGAACATTTACTGTTTCATCCATCACTTAAAATCAATCAATTGAAAGTTTGAATAAAAATAAAGAAAGCTATCTGCAGATAAATGTTTTAGTTAAATGCCTTTGACGGAAATATTTTCCTAAAGGCTTGAGGGTTTTTTTTTAAGTTTTATTAATATTTACTATTTCCATGGTTTCTATTTTAAAATACCCCAAGAAGCAAATGCGTAACAAAAATCAATCCATACTAAGAATAGTTGGTTCGATTCTCAAAACGGTTCTAAAGGCTCAGGCATGCTTTTTTGGTAATTGAGAAGAGATTCTGTAGGCTGTCTCCCTGTGAAGGGCAGAGGTCTTTGGGTAGAGAGGAGGTGCAGGGACAGCAGCTAGCAATGCAACCTTGGGCAAGTCATAAACCCCAAAATGAAGGGTGTAGAATAAATGATCTTTTCAGCTTTATAATTCTGATGGTTAAGTGCTGGGCCCTTTTCCAAATAATTTTCCCCAAATGACTCAGCCATTCACCCTGGTTAGTATCTGCCTTTTATGGACTCAAGCATTTCTAAGCTGCTTGGTGGGTATTAGAGCTCTGCTAAAAACCATCTGATTTTAGGAAGTCTTTCTGACTGTCCTTGAGGGGCTGGGGAAAAAATGGGGTACATTCCAATGAGTGCATGAGATTCTAAATTTATTATGTCACCATTTCCCCTGTTAGTAAATAGCGACTTTTCAAGGATGTTTGGAAGGTAAAATAACTAAGTACAATAATAGCACTCAAAAAATTATAGTTGAGTGCTTATAAGAAATTAAAATAGCTGGAGAGAGGAAGTCATAGGACTCACTCTTTTTTGCTGAAGATATTTTCTTTGCTGATGACTGGCTCTGCCAGTAAAGAAATCACAGGACACATACGGACAGGGAACGATTGGGAAAGTGTACCACAGCCTCTGATGTAGCCAACAGTGCCATTTACTTCCAGAAACACCAGTGCCGACCACTACCACCTGGAGAATCTGGCCTCAGAAACGTTAAAACCAAACTGTCAGTGAAAGGTTTAGGAGTCAACCATCTTTGTCATGTCTCAAGTCCTCGTTCTGGCACTGACTGTCTTTGTGACCTTGGGCAAGTTATGTAGTCCCTGTGTGTTTCCTAATCTGTACCATGGGTTAGACAGGTTTATTAGGCTAAACCACATGAAATTACCAATACCTTACATATTGACTGATTAAAAATGGCAATTTGATATGGTTCAAACTAAATACAGAATCTTTATCCTAAGGTTGTTGGGGGAATACATGTAAAGTGATTAAAACAGTATTTAGAACTTAGAATATGTTCTATAAACATTAGCTGATTTTTTCCCCCTGGAGGTTCTGCAAGGGCTTTTAAATGAGAAGGAAGGGTAAAGATATATTTTTTTTCTAAATCAGGACTCAGACACAACTGAAATAAATGACAGGAGCCAGCAGTCTAATCAACAAGCTGTGGAAATTACAGGCTCTCAGAAAAGAAACAGAATCTAATACCCTTCCCACCTAATAGTGTAATATGAATTTGATATTCATTGAAGAAAACTGTTAGGGATTTTTGACATTCGTTTTAAATCAGGGGTGGGGAACGTCTAGCCCGCGAGCCATATAAGACCCACAAAATCATTTGGTCTGGCCCTGCCAAGGCAATACGGGTGAGTTAATTAAATGTTTGATCAAATACAGCAGGCTAATTTTTAAGTTGATAATTTTGTATGGCCCAAGAATGATGTTATAAATATCCAAATGGCCCTTGGCAGAAAAAAGGTTCCCCACTGGTGCTTTAAATCAAGGCATCCTGACAGGTAAAGGTAGTACAAGATAGGATGAAAGACCAGATTTATGTAACTATACCTGAAAGGAGGCACAGTTTTAATAAAATGGGTGCTTAATTTCTTTAGGTGCAGGTACTGGTATAGCTCAGAACTAGAGAGCACACAGTGGAAAGCTAAGCACCTGGGTATTACCGTGTTACCACTCTGTGTTTATCTGGTGAAGAGTTGCTGGGTCATACTGTAAAGCCAGAAGGTGGGGACAGAAACCACGAGCGGCACAAGGTACATGCCCAAAGCAGCCTCATTGGGGAGAATTATAGGCAAAGAATTGGCAAAATATATGCAGTCCCCAAGCTATTGTCTTACAGTAAGGTGAGCGAACGGGGCTGGGAATAATAAGGGCACATTAGCACAGGAAAGCTGCCCCTACACCACTTTACATTTCTATAGTAAAGCTGGAAGTTGGGAAAAGGACACCTGACAACCAAGCATGAAGGAAGAAGCTTTACAGTCAGGAAAATGGGCTTGCTCCAAAGGGGAGTCAGGAGCTTGTGGGCCCACAGAGTCCCAGCTGTGGACCTGGTGATACTCTGGCTGAGCTCTTTGCTAAGCTAAAGTAAAGATGGGGCAGAGAACAATCAAGTCTTTCCAGCAGATGGAAAGGTTTTCTCTCCTCACACATGGTGTCACTGTTTAAACTGAAGAAGTTCTCAGAGCCGCCACCAATAGCCCCCCTGGATAAGCACCATGGTGGCCCTGATGTCACAGGCACTGGGGCTTCCACCAGCTCTAAGGGTAACTGCAAAGAGTAGGCAAATCCTCTTATCACATTTGATAAACACACCACCGGCATGTTTTTCTCTAATGAGTGGCATTTAGAGACTCCAAAAATCACATTTGTTAATAAAATTATAATCTTTAGTCCCAAAATATCTATAATAATAAAAGCGTAATATGCTAATTAGAACGGACAACCGGACAACCTTCCGGATGAAGTCGGGGCTGTGAGGGCCGAGGCAGCCACTGCTGCTGCTGCGAGGGCTGAGTCCCTTGCACGAATTTCGTGCATTGGGCCTCTAGTAAGTATATATTTGCATATACATTTACCTCTCTAAAATAAGTTCACTTGAAGAAAAATGTTTGCCTTGATTTTTACCTTCTGAACTTTTTCTGAAATCTGTTCTCTAATCAAATACTGGCATTCATTTCATTTCTAATGGTCAGAAAAATGTTCTGTCTCTAATAAATTCTGATACCAACACAGATTCTTCATCATGGGTACCTTACTGAGCATAGTCAGTGTGCCAAATTTTTGTTTGAATGTCAATTCAATTCTATCCCATTATAAAAACTCTTCCATTTAATTTGGCATAAGGCCCTTGTTCAAAACTATATATATATTTTTGCAAACAATTCAGGTATTAAAATGAGCAGTGCTTTTACACTTTACAGATTTAATGACAAGTTAACAGACTATTAAAATCTATTTTTAAAAATTTCCCACCTTAAACAATAGCTTGTGATGAGGAAGAAATTCAGGAATGTACACACATAACTTTTTTTAGATTAAAAACACGGTGCCTCGCTAAGAAAACAAACAAACTATAGCTTGTAGGGGAAAAACCTATAATTTCTAGGACTTGATTTTTCTTCTTAAAAAAGAATTTCTAACTAGTGGCCAAAAGAACAGCGCTAAATCCAGATCCAAACATTCCTGTTCTAATGAGAGGCACTAAATCACAGAGGGATGATCATAAAGTCTGAGTCAGAAAACATGAGTGCAAACCTGGCCCTGCCACTAACTGCCCACATGACACTGAATGAGCAGGGTTCGCTGCGGCTCAGTGTCTCCGCGGGAAAAATGTGGGGCTGGACTAGATGAACTCTAATGTCGCTTATTATCTGATGGCTTATGATTCTAATGGTTACTTCAGTACCTTTCCGTCAGCTACCATAACTATTCAGCACTGAATGGAAGAAGAGAATGTACTTAGGTTTTTGTCAGACAATTTAAGTATTCTTTTTTCTATCATCCACACAATACTACCATGTCACACACCAAAAGGAACATAGTAGAGGATCAGAAATGTCTACTCAGTAAATGAATGAGTGGAAAAAAGGGAACATGTGATAAATAAATGCATAAAACTTATAGACATAATATAGAAATGTTGTTATATTAAATATTATGTTAGAAACTAGAGGCCTGGTGCACGAATTCGTGCACCAGTGGGGTCCCTCAGCCTCGCCTGCACCCTCTCACAATCTGGGACTCCTTGGGGGATGTCGGCCTGTGGGGATCATGCTGAAACTGGCAGTCCAACATCCCCTGAGGGATGTAATAGTGCGCCAAGCGCAGGTGGCTGGGGATGAGCCCGTGCTGCTCCACTCATCCCAGCCCCACTGTGCCTGCTGCGGTCGCCACTCGGTAAGCTCGCTAAGTGGTGCTCCCACTGTGGGAGTGCAATGACCACTAGGGGCAGCTCCTGCATTGAGTGTCTGCCCCCTGGTGGTCAGTGCACGTTATAGCGACCAGTCGACCCGTCATTCGGTCGTCTGGTCGTAATGGTCGCTTAGGCTTTTATATATATAGATAGCATTTATCTCCTAAGAATAAAGACAAACCACCAGATGCCAAAGAATAGTCTATGTTTTAACATTTGTATTATATGCCGCATATGGGACTTCTTTAAGCCTTTCACACTATTAAACATTTTGATTCTGAATAATGCTTGAAAGTTAAAAAGCTTAATCGTTGAGATATATATTTGAGTAGATATTACAATATCTTTATCCACTGTTCATCAGTTACCATGCCTTATATAATGATGTTTCTTTTCTTACCAGGAAGGTTGTGCCACTTGTTCACAGCAAATAGCCTGTTAGCGGTGACTGTGATCACAGCAGGAGTCACCAAACCAGGCTGGGTGTTGGCTGCCACGTGAGTGACAGGGGAGTTGGAGGGGAACTTGAGGACCATGATGACATCCTGCTGGGCTTGGTCTGTGAACATCAATGGGCTCTGCAGGAGGAGATACTATTGAGTGGGCATGACAAGACCCAGACATACAAGAAGGAAAAGACAACAAAAAACGAGAAGAGAAAGGGTGCAGGAAAAGAAGAGGAGACCGTGTTAACACAATTGCAAGTGAGAGCACAGAGAGCAGATAGGCTCCTAGAAACAGCACTTAGGATTTGCCTGTTTTCATGCATGTCATCAGTTGAATTTTTTGGTGATTAAAGAACAATACATTAACAGAAACACTTTAAAAATCAATAAATTTTATTGGCTGCCTTCCCTACCCCACTCTCATGAAGAACTACAAGAATGATTTGATTTAGATTCCAAATAGGCAAAAAGTATTGGGGATCACATTAAACCATACTGATTGCTAATATGTGTCAAGTACAAAAAATAAACTTAAAAAAATGAGAATAGGCAATAGGCACAAAAGCAAGCCAAGGTAATTTCCAAAGATCATCAAAAATTGTGTTGAGTTAGCATGAATATTTTGACAACTAAATAAAGAGATAATTAAAACAAATATATATATTTATAAACAATAGTTTAGGCAACTTGCATGTATTATTTCAGTAGAGAAATAAGTTACAAATATAATACACAAACTTAATTATAAAAGTGTTTCAAAGCAATGCATAATTAAATATACTTGTAAAAACAATATATTTATATAGTGTACCAAGTCATAAACACTGCCCTATTATAATGCAAATGCCACTGTTTTCTGCTGCAGCTAAGAAAAAGTGGAATACCTAGATGCCCCTGTCCCTCTGGTAAAAAAAAACACCTGAAACTCAAAACCTTTGATTTCTCTTCTGAAAAGCAGAAAGTAATTAAAAATGTCACACAAAACACTGTCTGTTCTAATAGCTAGAAACGAAATAAATCTTGAAGACTACTAAGGATTTAGAACATTCCTACAACCCATATGTCATAATCCAAGACATATATAACCCCACTCTGATTTACTGGCTTTATTTATACTTCGGGGGAGCAGGCTCTCATGCAGTAATTGCACTGTACATTTTCAGCAATTCTCTTCTACCGTGTCTATTTTCTAATAGCTGATTAGTATCATTCAGAACTGAAACGCTTTGATGAAGTGCTTCTGGCTGCTTTCCTATGGCCATATTTCAAAACACCAGGTATATGTAAATGTGTGTAAGCACATATATTTAACATGTATTTGTTCAGAACTGCTAATAAAAAATTAAGTACATTTGCATTTTTATTATCAGTCCTTTTAAAAAAGTTATTAAGAGTACTTAGAAAAACATATTGCACTAAGAATTCCTATTTGCACTCTTTGCAGAAAGGTGTAAATAAAGGCAACTAATAAGCTACCCAGACACCCTTCTGAGCAAGTGGCTAAAAGCCAATCAATATTATGAGTTAATCCTCCCTGGATGCTCATTCAATTAAAGGTGTCAGTAATGCCTCATCTGATGTGGCCTCAATTAAATCCAACTATCTGATGGTGTGAAAACACAGGGGGATACAGCAACAGCAGCAACACCAGACAAATAGGCAGCCTTCCTGTGCCTGCTAATTACTACACCTGGTGTATATTATGGCTCATGCACTCAACGCAGCACGCCGTGGCTTTAATTTCTGCTATATCTTGCGTGTGTGTGTGTGTGTGTGTGTGTGTGTTGGAGTGCACTGATAGTTGATGGGGGAACTCATCTGTACGGCACTAAAAACAATAAACAGTTGTACCTTTCATTTTTTAAACCTCTGAAATCAATAGTAATCTCTGTCATACAAAGGATCTTGTATACAGTTTTAAGGAATTCTGGGAAATTGGGTAAAAATGAGAAACAAAGAGCAACATCAAAAAAAAATCTAACTAGCTATGAAGAAGTCCTGGGAAAGGAAGTGAACGTCATCTCAGACTGCCAAGCTTTATTTTTCAATTATGTAGTTTTTTAAATAATATTTACGAAAGTCAATTTATAAACTCTGAGAAAGTCAGGGTTCAACATACATCATAAAGTCTCACTGCAAGGAAGTTGATACGTATTTTTGAGCTTAACAGCTCATACTGTAAATCAATTAGACTCAAGCCGAATAATTACAATATTTTATGCCCTTAAGAAAACATAGAAAAATCTTCAAGGTGTAGAAGGAATGTTTACATAGTGACTACAGTGGCAACTCTTGGCCACATGGCCAGGACAAGCCACTTTAGACAAGAAGCCGCAGAAACCGCCCCCCGGAACTGTCCTCCGCATTCTTACAAGGGGCCTCCCTCCAGCCTGTTCCTACAGTCCATCCTGACTTCAGTCACCAATGCGGGCAAAGAGCAGGAAATTCTCTCCAAGCCCCATCACATCCATGGCTAATAAGTATGGAGCAGCAGCAACACCAGCACACAGGGCTGGTCAACCATGATGGCAAAAGCCACCGAGGGCAGGACAACTGGTGAAATAGGGAGGAGGAAACAGACCTCACCTCATCCTGGGCGTGTCTGTGAGCTGAGTCTGAGGCAGAAGTAGGAAACAACGAGGCACATTTCACCCAATTTTCTCAGATTCAGTGTACATACTTTTGACAACTCTGGTTTCTTTCTAACACACCTTTCCTTCCCACCCACATATGTGTAAGATGAAAAACACAATTTGCACGTGTCTGAAAAGGAGTTCAGGTTTTCAATTCAGAGGATCAAGCCCCTGGGAGAGATGGTCTTCCATCCTCATATGAACAGGTGGTGCCTTCCCACCCCAGGGCCAGTGAAGCTGACCTGCCCCGTGAACCAGTGATCCCTTTGCCGGAGAGGGAAGCTGGCAATAGGAACTCTGGCTGCCCCAGTGACCACGGCTGAGCAGTAACCCAGGCAGAACGGCAACAGACCAGCAGCAGGGCCTCCATCAGCCAGCACCACGGCCTGAGTCTCACAGACAAGCTATTACTAAAACTAATTCCAAACCCCAAACATAAATCATCCTTACTGTTTTTATTACTATTTTTATGGCATTATCTCCCATTGTTCCTGCTAAATGTTCACTTTTTGTGTAGTCTTCTGCTCACTAAAGTCATCCTTTATGTTCATTTATATCTGATTTCACCTGTTTAAAAACACTTGGAAAAGATAATGCAAATAATTTTTAAATGCTTGTTGTTAATTACAATCGTCAATTCATATAACTAGGAAAAAAAGGCTTGGAAGAAGAAAGATGATGACAAAGAAGGGAAAAGGGAGAAAGATACAAAGAAGAAGGTGGAAAGAGAAAGAAAAACGAAAAGAGCCAGAGGTAGAAGGGACCAAATTCATCTCTCCCCTCTTGGCTGCTACACTCCCCTTCCTAGAACTTGTCAAAATTCTGCCACCTCTGCACCACAACATGGAATCAGAATCTATCTCAAATTATTCACTGTACTTACGGAAACAGATTGTATATTTCATGTTCTTGATTTAGAACAGTAACAATCTTGTTGAGGGACAATTTAAGAAAAAAGCATAATACCCATAGTCTGTTCTTTAAAGAAATTATTTCCTTTAATCACTGAAAAATGTAACCCCTGGAATTTCAGGAACTCTAAAAGGAGAATCAGCTCATATTTTGCAGACTGAGTCCATTTCCCTGCTCCTGATTCTGGGTAGGCCTCTGACTTGCTCTGATCAGTGGAACGTGGCCTAAGTGATGTGCGAGTTCCAAAGTGAGCTCCAAGGAGTCTGGCAGGAGCGTTCTGATGGAACCTGCTCCTTCCAGATGTCCTTGATGATGAAAGACCCCATGGAAAGAGAGGCCCGGACATCTCAGCCTACCCCCCCCCCCCCCCCAAGCAGTGTGTGAGGCGGTCAGGATGAGCAGAGCAGAAGAAATGCCTCAGAATCACAAGAAATACAGATCACTGTTTATGCCGCTAAGCTTTGGATGGTTGGGTACACCAAACCAGTATTTTTTTCTCCCTCGGGTCCCTGACTCTCAGCAACAATATATTATATATTAGGATTCATTTTAAAATCCCCAAAATGAAAAACATACTGGGACATAAAGAATATAATTAACAAAACTAATCTAGAAACTCATAGGATCAAACCAGAAAACAAATCATTCCTATTACGGGATTTTTTCTATGTGAGGATACGTGACGGTTATAAACCTGTAAATTCTGTAACACAAAACACGAATGGATGAAACACCAGAGCACTGAAGCAAAGTCTGCTTTCCCAGAGACTCCTGGGTGGCACTCGAAATCCTCTGCTGGTTGTTAGCAGGTTAACAAGTATCGCATGAGAACAGGCCCAGGCGTGGTGGAGAGTCTCAAGTACGAGGCAAGACTATTAAGGATGTCAAGTGTGGTCTCAAAGAGGCGAGAACCGAGGGGAGTGAAAGCACCACTTACCACTTGCATGGCGGAACTTCGGGGAGGATGGGGCTCTATGAGTAGCTGAGAAGGCGTCTGTCCAAAGCTTCGGATTTGAGCTTCAACAGCCTGAAAAAGGCATGGGCAAGTTGGAGGGTTAAGAGGTGCTAATCACAGGCAGTAGAACCACAACTGTCACCTGAAAATGTCATTCCGTACTTCTGGCTTGTTTCATGCTGAAAATCAGCCTTGTGTTTCCACAGTGGGGCTGAGCACCTGGCAAGGGCATTGAGGTGAGGTCATCCTGCAGTACTGTGGGAGCCATTCCTGTAAAATCCTGCACAACTTTCTCATCTCACTCAGTGATATGAAACAGAAACCTGCTATTACAATCAGAAATTGTCCTTTTTGGCTTCATTTCTGTTTTCTTGCATTTTTTTGCTGCTTGCATCATCCCCGATGACTAAAGCTAATCTTTTACAGGTATAGAGAAAATCCACTGTGGCTTTGATTCTAGACCCCATTTCATCCTGGACAGTGGAAAGGAGGAAGAAAGAAACAGAGCACCTGTGCAAATGGCTTGATGCTATTAGTTTTGCCATAGGAAGAGCATTATTGTTGACAGTCTCTTTGAACTTAGGTGGCTAAGCAACAAAGTAAAAGCCATATGTTGCATCCAAGCATGCGATGGTTAAACCAGAAACTAAACATGTGTGTGTTATGTGTGTGCCCTGTTCGAAAGCTGTGTGCATGCACCCTGTGCAAGGCACTCCCCTCCCAGGCTCTCCTGCACACCTCCACAGATACTCACTTCCCATCACCAACGATTCCCCCAGCAGGGAAACTAGGAAATGCCAGATGCCATCACTGTCTAATTATTTTATTTGTTTACTTGTTTATGTGGGATTCCTCCCACTGAAATACAAGGCCCACAAGAGCAAGGACTGTATGTATCTTCTTCACTGTTGGATCCATAAGCTGGTCGAATATATGCTATGCTATATGTGAGGGGAGGGGGAAGCAGAGATATATAAAGACTACTTGTATACCTCCCCAGTCAGTGTTCTTAACTTCCAGGGTAACAGGATGAAGAAAACCCCAGATTCATAAGAGAATATATTATATGTTGATCATTTTATTTTTTTAAACTCTAAGAAAACAGGTCTTCAACTTTTATATGTTCTGCAGGGCTGTAGTAAATTAATAAATCATAAACAAGAAAATATAATCATTATCCAGTAGTAATTTCCTTTTTTTTTTTATTTGAAGAGAATACCACTAATAAACTTTTACAATGAACGTGTATGAAACAATGAGCAATTCACTCATTTATGCATTCAATGACGATCAACTATGTGCACAGACAGGTCTCAATGTTTGAAGAATGTCTTCCTAATATAGGAAACAGGGTAAGTATAATTGGATGTTTAAATAATAGTTGGATGCATTCAGTCCAGGAAGTTCAGGCATGCTCTGTGACTTGTGTGGGCAGTAAGGACTGGGAAGCACCTCTGTGAAAGCTGAGGGGTATGGTAGAGTAGCCTGGGTTTTGAAGTCAAACAGACCGCATGCAAATCCTGAATGCACACCACTTATAAGCTATGTGACCTAGGGTAAGTTATTTAATCTCTCTCTGTTTCTATTTTCTTTCCTGTAAAATGTGGGTAAGCATAGTACCCACTTCATAGTGTTATATTACAGATTAAATGATACAAATGTAAAAATATAGCAAAATGCTTAGTACAGATTAGATGTGCAATACTATGCCATCAACAAATATTCACTGAGGGCTAGTAACAACAACAATAATGAATCTTTATTTAGTACTTACTATTTACCAAAAGCTTTTCTAAGTGATTTACAATTATATCATTTCATCTTTAAACTGCATGATGTGAGTACTTTGTTATATCCATTTTGTAGATGAGGAAAATAATGCACAAAGAACTTAAATATCATGGCCAAGGTCATACAGTATTTAAGTGGCAGGCTCAATACTGGCACGCAAGCAACTTCATTCTAGATCTCATACTCTCAACCATTCAGCTATCCTTTCTCCATATCTGTAAGGGCCTATGGCAGGGCCTGGGGATAAGACTAAGCACAAAAAAACATGAGCTTACAATCTAATGAATGAATTAATAAGGTATCTCTATTATCATCACCATCATTATTGCAGTGCACCAAGTTTGTTCAGACACAATCAGTAGAGCAGTGTGGCTAGGCAAGGGCTGGGATATAAGACAGGGCCTAGACTTTAGAAACAAGAAAAGAGGCCAATAGGAAGTTAAGAACAGAGACTAGGACAGGGGTGGGCAAACTTTTTGACTCGAGGGCCACAATGGGTTCTTAAACTGGACCGGAGGGCCGGAACAAAAGCATGGATGGAGTGTTTGTGTGAACTAATATAAATTCAAAGTAAACATCATTACATAAAAGGGTACGGTCTTTTTTTTTTTTTTTTTTTTTTTAGTTTTATTCATTTCAAACGGGCCGGATCCGGCCTGCGGGCCATAGTTTGCCCACGGCTGGACTAGGACCATTTCAGAACTGCATCTTAAGTTGTTTTTGATGGGGGTAAATCAATTTATGATCAACATCACGGACAGTCTAGAGGTTGAGGAAGAAAAAATACAACAAAATGGCAGAGTGAAGCCTAGAAGTAGTCACAAAGACGAAAATTGGAGCACTGTTATTTTATGATATGTAGATTTGGGGGCTAAGTTTATGAATGTGAGCCTTATGTTTCTGTAAGAGCAGTTAGCAAAGCTAGTGCCCTTTCCCTTGACCACTGCCTTTAGTGGTCCCTGCCCAACAGCCCAAATGCCTTTTCCCCTATAAGAGAGAACAGGCAGTTTCTGCACTTGGCCTATGTTGTCGGATGGTTCAGAGAGCTAACTCTGACTTTACAAATTACCTGCTGTGTGACCTTGGACAAGTAGCCTAATCCTGTTTCCCATCTATAAAACAGAGCTAATAATAACGCCCAACTCATAGAATCATTTGGAAAATTAAATAAAATAATAAAGTGCTTAGCACAGTACCTCGCACATACAAAACACTAAATGAAATGCTATATTGTTATTAGGTGTGGGGCTCAGTGTGACCCCCATTTAACACAGCTAGAATAGGGAAGGAAGAAATACTTCAGGAGTTCATGATGATAATGATGAACACATTATTTCAGGAAACTAAAATCTGGATTGAGGTTTCAAAATACACTGCAGAGTTAAGCACCCGGAGACAGATCTCTTTAGAGGTTCCGAGAGCACTCTAAAACATAAGGAATTACATGCCCTAATCCTGGTGGAAGCTGTGGTATTTGGAAGAAAGGGATGAATATGCAAACCATGACCCAAGGAAAAATCAAAAGGTCCTGGAGACTGATGACTTTGAGCAATGACAAAAAGAAAAAGAGGTGAAACTAACTGCTTTCTTTTGAACTTGCATATTTGAGAGAGTGGTAAAGTAATGAATGGAAATACAGATTTCTGCCAGGGAGAACTAGTATGGCAGGAGAAAGACAGCACATTTTACGTCAGAGGTGGAATCTGAAGTGATAGTGACAGCCATCTCTCCAGGTCGAGGTGCACAATGCAAAAGAAAAGCCCAAGACTGGCTCTGAGGTGAAAGATGGGGGCACTGATCTGGCTGTCGCGCGCACAAGAAGAGCTTAAGTCTTTTCCTCTCACTGTGGATATATACATGTGTAGTTTGAAGCAGCAGAAATGACTTTTCAAATGAAACTCCAATATGTAAAAAACACAGCGATAAAAAACAAACAAACAAAACCCCACAGAGATGAGGCTGTTCTACTTAGAAGGTGGGAGAAGCTTTATTAAGCTTCCTCAGCAGCCCCAGAGACGATTCTGAGAAATATTGGAGCTTTGCAGCACAGTTAGAAACCCAGTGGTTAAGCGGCAGAAAGCAAAGACACACACACACACACGGACCTAAACCCTAGCAAACTCAGGTGTATGGTACAATATGGAGGAGACAGAGAGGAGGGGTTGGTAGTGAGGAGCTGGGTAGGATGATATGGAAGCTGACAAAGAGAGTTCCAATGACAGAGTGGTCAGCAATGCCAACTACTATAGAGAAACTAAGAATACAGACATTACTACATATAAACCTTTATTATAGATGTATATTTAATATAACTGATCTTAATACTACATACCCTGCTTTGTATTTAACACTTTTGAAATAAAAGAAATATTGATGAGAAAACTTTAAAAAATACCGATCTCCTTTCTTAAACACTTAAAGTCTTAACATCTATAATAATAAAAGCATAATATGCTAATTAGACCGGACGGAAACAGCGGAACGACCTTCTGGATGACCTTCCGGATGAAGCTGAGGCTGCGAGGGCTGAGCCCTTTGCACAAATTTCGTGCATTGGGCCTCTAGTTTTAATATAATTTGCACATTATTGACCTCTTTGAGGAAAATACTTTTTTCTTTTTTAATTTGAGAGGAAGAGAGAGAGAGAGAGAGAGAGAGAGAGAGAGAGAGAGAGATTTGTTGTCCCCTTATTTACACATTTTTTGCTTGATTCTTGTATGTGCTTTAAGAAACTGAGCTACCAGGCCAGGGCTTAAGACTTTTTCATGTCATATAATATCGAGGCCTGATTATTTTGTCTCCATAACAGAATACAAGCTATATTATCCAACATAGGTAAAAAAAAAAAATAATTCTCTTTCCAAGTCCTCAAGACAACTAAAAAGATTATAGAATTCTTAAGACACAAATGCTTTATTTCTTGACTAACTTTTGAATTGTTGGTGATAAAAATACAATAGAAAGAGCTTTTTCAAATGTGAAAAGTATGGAATAAGACTGTAAGGCAATGGCTATAACCCAAATATTTATAGTCACACTTTATATCATCAAATGATCATTCTAGTCTAGATCCATCTCATTGCTTCTAAGACTCACCTGCCATTTTTTATTCACCTTGATCTCAGAAGCAGTTTCCACTGCTGATCACCCCCAGTCCACACTCTTTTTTTCTGGGGCATCAACGCCCTTATAGTAGCCTGGTTCTCCTTTATTCCTTTATTCCACCGTTCACTCTGTCTTTTGCTGACTTCTACTCTTTCTCAGCCATAAATGAACTCATCACTGCAAGTTCTCTTTTAGAGCTCCCATTTGTGCAATCTAAACTTTCTGTCCTGAAAACCTTTTCTATTGTCATAACTTCAAACCTTAGAAGGAAGATTTCCAAATCTAAAACCAGAGGACCATCGATTTCTATGACGTGCCCACTTACACTTTTGCCTGATGCCTGTTTATGCATACTCGTGTATGGCTCAGCACACCTGAAATTAACATATCTAAAATATGTTACTGTTATTCTCTGATCAAGGCTTAGACTCCTCTTTTCATTTTTTTAATGCTCAAAATCTTACTGCCATTTAAAAATGTTACCACTTTCTTTCATATATAAGCAGTCAGCAGACCCAATCACTTCTTTTATAAAATTTCTCATATTCATCACTCCTTTCTGAATCCAGGTTCCTTATAATTTAAGGTATTGAGGCTATGGCAATGGTCTCCATTTAGTTTCCTCCTTCAATGTACACCGAGTTTGCCCAAACTCTCCTTTATGCAATATTCCCTTGATCAATGTTTTCACTTGATCCCCAGCATTTGAAAAGTAAAGGCCTGATGCCAGGCAGTGAAGGTCTTCCTACCTCTCCAATGTTCAATCCTTCATCCAACTCCCTTTTAGTGTTCCTTTTCAGTGAGGCTTATTTTCTTCCACAAATATAACCAGTCATGCCTACCTTATATCATTTCTCACACCACTGCCCTTCCTAGATTGGCCGCCCTCATCTTTAATTTGCTAAGACCTACCCATCTCTAGCAAACCCTGTTTACGTTCTGCCTTGGTGGTGAACATTTCCCAAATCTTACAGCCTGTTCACATTGCCAATGACACACTTGATTTGGGCTTCCTTATAAAGTTAACTTTTAATAGATTACTAGTCTGTCTCTACAACTATACGTAAGGGTCAGAATAACATATATTGTAGAGTTGTGCAGCAGTCAGAACAGTACCTTGCACCTAGTATTCACACAACAAAAAAGTTTACCAAGTGTCTGCTATATAGAAAGTTCCCCCAGACTCTCAGCCTCATCTAGGGTCATACGGGATAAAACCGAGCTTGAGAGATGAGCACAGTTCCTGAGGGCAAAATAGACGTGCAGGGGAGGATGGGCTGTGTTATGGACAGGCTGACAGCTACTATTACCAAGAGCCAAAAGAGCCTTTCAGGGAGGCTCTGAAAGATGTCACTGAAGGTGGAGATTCTCATTTCTTCAGCTCACACACCTGAGGGACGTGACAACACTCCAGTGTCTCACCAAAGCAGTGAGGCCAAGTCAGAAGTCCTGGGGGAAATGTGCGATTGAAAAGAGCCCCTCAGGTAACTTTGCCTAACACTCTCTCTTCACTTTGTGCTCTACCCCTTTGTATACAGCAACAGAAAATTTCAAAGGGAGGTTTAAAAAAATCACAGGAAACACACAGGTGTGAGGTTTAGGAAGTGGGATTGGTAATAGGGTAGCCAAATGAATGCTACCAAATGCCTAAACTGTTTTTAATGAACTTTCCTTTGCCTAGAGCAGTGATGGCGAACCTATGACATGCGTGTCAGAGGTGACACACGAACTCATTTTTTTGGTTGATTTTTCTTTGTTAAATGGCATTTAAATATAAAAAATAAATATCAAAAATATAAGTCTTTGTTTTACTATGGTTGCAAATATCAAAAAATTTCTGTATGTGACATGGCACCAGAGTTAAATTAGGGTTTTTCAAAATGCTGACACGCCGAGCTCAAAAGGTTCGCCATCACTGGCCTAGAAAGTTTTAATGCCAGGTGTTACCTTTTAAACATTTAAATTTGCAATGGAAGAGGATGATGAATCCCAATGTACCCATTAGTTAACTTCAATAATTATTAACACATTTGGCCTTCTGTCATCTTAAAGGAGCTCAGTCTAGGCCAGCCGTGGGCAAAGTACGGCCCACTGGCCGGATCCGGCCCGTTTGAAATGAATAAAACTAAAAAAAAAAAAAAAAAGACCGTACCCTTTTATGTAATGATGTTTACTTTGAATTTATATTAGTTCACACAAACACTCCATCCATGCTTTTGTTCCGGCCCTCCGGTCCAGTTTAAGAGCCCATTGTGGCCCTCGAGTCAAAAAATTTGCCCACCCCTGGTCTAGGCCATATGAAAAATAAGAGAGTATTCTTGCCTTTAAGCAGTTTATTTTATTTTATTTTATTTTTTTACCTCTACTACGAAACTACACTGAGAACAACTATTCTATAATGACCAAAGGTTATAAACATTAGTCAGTAGCCTCATCTTTCTTTGGTGGGGGTTAAACACAACTAGACTTGCAAGGAGATGTTCAAACCTAAAGCTGCAAATTTAATTATGTAACTTCTCTAGTAAAAATCTTTCCATCCAAATTCCTTATCCTGGGGTGGCACCACAGCACAGGGTTAAGTATGCAGACTGGAATCAGACCCCCTCAGTTCAAACCTTAGCTCTCACACATTAGCCAAGTGACTTTGGGCAAGTCACTCAACCTCCTATGCCTTAGTTTTCTCATCTAAAAATGATGATAATAATAGAGGGTATTTCACTGGGTTGTTGTGAAGATTAAATTAGTTAATATAAGACAGAACAGTTCTTGACACATTGTAAGCTATCAGTAAGCATCTGATGTTATTATTACAGCATACACACAAAAGACTTTAAACACAATGGCTGGCTAGGGTTAAGCAAGCATTTAACAGATGTTACCAACTATTCAATTAAGATGAGTAATAGAACTTAGCTCCTGTCTATGTTCCCAGTCTCATCCCCTGCCACTGTCCTCTCATACTCTATAATGTGAGAGGTAATGTGTCATACTGCATTTGTATATATTGTTTTCTTTTCCTTTTCCCTGTGTGGTTGCCCCTTTCTCATTCTTTGGGAAATCTCTTCCCTACTCTCATCCAAACTATTGCTGTCCCTCCCTGTTGCTCTTGGAGCAATGTGCATACTACCAACTTATCTAATGTTCTAAATACTGGTTTCATTTCTGTCTTATCAATTAGACTGGAAATCTCCTCGAGACCAGAGACTGCCACATATTTCTGTGCTTCTGGGGGCTTGATATATAGTAGATGCTCAATTCACTTAATGAATGAATGGCCATCTAAGTCAACAAAATTCAGTGGGATGCAGCTAAGAAATATACTTCTACATTTACAGAGCAGTCCACCATTGAATAAAACATTCTATTAAACATTTCTACTAAAAAGCTTCCTTTATTATGTAACATTCTTATTCATCAATTCCCAATTATTTCTGTAAATAGCCTGTTACTACTTTCTATAATAAAACCTGAATTCAGCAGGCAGCACTCCAGATGTTGAAATACATAGCAATAAAAAAGACTATGCAAATACCTCGAGACATTCTAGTAAAACCACATTATTTATATTTTATAAACAGAATCTCAAATATTACCTAGAGAATTTATTAATGGATTTCCAAATGGAAATATTATGAAAAGATTTTCAACAGGTTGTGTATTCTATTGTTTTCGGTGCCAACTATTGCATACTTGCATGATTTTATGGCTATATATAGAGAAAGAGATAGTACATCTGAGAGAGAATACAGATACACACATTAGATTCAATGAAAGGAAGAAAGAGATAAAGAAAAGAAATAAAGGTCAAGGAAAGCAGACTTGGCTTAGTGACAATGCAGTATTTGGCTTCCATTTAATAATGACTATTTTAGTCTCTCTAAACTAGTCTTTTTAATCTGAAGGAGGAAACAATTTAACTCAATACAACACTTAGTAACCAACAATAAAGTTGTAAAATTTTATTTTAAGATGGATTTGGGGAAGAAATTACAAACATATGGATACAGTTAAAATAAACACATATGCACACTGCCTTTTTTAAGCACACAACTCTGAAATTGAATTTTATCCCCTATATATTTACATCTAAAAGCACTATAAAATTGAAATAAATTAAAAAATATATTAAGAAAAAACATGCCATTTATTAATATATCAAAATGTTCTGCCATCACCAAGAAAATTCTAGAAAGCTGTCTTAAGATTCTAGAGAAACCCTTTACCAAGAAATGTTTAAAAATTCAAACAAGAGTTCATATTTGGATTTCAGAGTCAACTCGAATTTCAGTACTTTAAGAGTCACATTAAGACCACCAGTGATTCCATCACAGTAATATGTGTTACATATCATGTTCACTTATGCCAGTATTCCTCTTGCCCTTCCACATTTGAAATTAAGCTGGAGAACAACCTGTTGGATATTTCACTCAAAGTGTACTGATCAACATTCTAGGTGACCAGCACAGTGCCATTTGGGGCCACTATGACATCTAGCTCTGGTATCAGTAAATTTAAAAAGTGCACTACTCAAATGACTGCTTAGTCATTCTATGTTGGAGTTGGTGCAGACTAACTCTTAACCTATGAAATGAAATACAAAGTTACTTTTTAGTAGTCAGAGCATTAAAGGCATCAAAAAAATTAAAAATAGCATAAAAGCCTAATTCAAATTTTTAAAAAGGAATTATTTAATATTGAAATGTAAATATTCAAAGTGCCCTAGAAATAAAAAAAATACATAAGATTCAAACTTTTACAACACTGGAAATAGTCTCTCAGAAAAAAAATGTCATGGCTATAGTAGCATATGGAATATTTAAAAGTCAATCAGATAAATGTTCAAACTATAGACCAGATGATATTTAATCAGCAAAATATATAAAATAATCCATAGAGAAAAGGGCTATGGTGAAGAAATAAGTTAAATTAAAGAGAAATCAATGTAAATTTAGATTTGAAAGACTTTTTCTTTAATTTTGAGAAATTAGACATAGAGAAAAACAAGACGTTGGTTTTTATGTTTTCAAATAAAGATTGAGCTATTGATTCCAATTCTATAAATTCTCATAAGGAAAGAATTAGATGAATGCAAAAAAATATTTAAATACAAAGACAGTTATTATAGCATCCTATAACAGTAAAAATTAGGGAAAAGCTACTTAACCTATGCTAATGAAATACTATGTAGTCAGTTGAGTTGAGGTGAATATACCTGACATGGAAACTAGTCTGCAATATACTGACAAAAGAAAAATTCCTAATTATGAAAGAATATAGTATGTGATCTCAGTTAGGTAAAAACATAAATTAAAAAATATAAACACACATATACTTATGTGTGTTATGTGAGTTCACATATAATTAAAAAATTTAAAAAGAGTAACTAGAAAAACTTGTTACCAAGAAATCTTTATACATACGTGGATACACACATATAAAATCTGGAAGAGAATGTACCAAACTATTATAAGCTCTTATTCCTGGTGAGGTTTGGCTTCTCACACAAAGCATGTATGAGAAGCCAAAAAATAAAGAATAACAAAAATAAAGAATAAAAAAATCTTTATTTTGAAAAAAATTCTAAAACTGAAAAACTATAAAAATCTAAAGAAAAATCTGTCAACATCGGATAGAGTTTCATGAGGTTTAAATTTCCCATTCAGAGTGTAGCCAGAAAACTTCTTAAGCATCTAGGAACAACTCTAGTTGATAAATTGGTTGTAACTATGAAATCAGTAGACCTTGCTATAAAGTTAATTTTATTTTTAGTTCATTTCCTAATTTATTTCTATCAGATTTCAAGGAGCCATTAGTTTTAGCAACAGTTTATCATCATTTAGTATAAATTAAATATTTAGAAAGGTGTATACATTTTATAAGTATATGCTTTTTACAATGCAACAGGTATCTGGAGGCATAAAAATGTCATGATGGTATTGAGTACATAAAGAGCAAAAAGAAAGAGTAGCTTGCTAAATATAGTAAAACATTAAAAAAATAAGAATGCAGTGATAAGAATTCAAGAGGAAGATAAAATTAGGGTGGGAAAGGGGTATTTTTACTTACACATCTATTCAATAGTATTATGGAAGTTACTAGGGTAAAACTAATTATAAATTTTGAAAATATTCAGATTTCCCATTAGTGCCTTTAACTGAGCCTATACATTCCAGCACATTAAATCAAAGCCTAGCTCAACCTCACTACAATCTCCACTTCTTGTAGCTGTCCATCCACTGCAGCATAATCCCAGCTGCCAATCTGAAATAAACCAGCTAGTCAGAGCAGACATAAGCAACAGAAACAAATGTCACTCAATAATGTTCAGCGGCACTGTGCTCATGGATAATTTCAAACAGTATCTCTGTCTAGAACATTGATGTGCTCATTCAAAACACCTCCATCTCCAGCTACTGGAAATGAGTAGATAAAGCCGCCTGCCTAGAAAAATAAGTGGAATGCTGCTTCAAAGGACTTTCCAATGCTAAGAGGCAAACACAGTGAAACATAGTGGGAAGTTCTTAAAGAAAAACCAGGGGAATTAATATTCTGCATTTAACAGTTTAAATTGTTTCTTAAAACCAGAAAAATATGGTTAAACTATGTCACAGAAAGAAGCAGTCATTTGGTCATTTATTTGGTAAGATTCATTTAGTCTATTTTCTCAATAGTGTTTGTAAGCATCCACTACAGGAAAACACTGAAATGAGGTCCATACAGTGAGAAATCAGATCGACTTCAAGTAACTTAAAACATGAAATGCAACACACACACACACACACACACACACACACACACACACACACAGTACTGGCAGGGACAGAAAGAGGTAAGGACAAAATTTACTGTTATTACATAGTTTAATAAACTTAACATTTAAAAAATTTTCACTTGACTCAAATGTTTCACAAATACTAATAGAACGTCAGTTGCTGCTTTGCACTGATAAAGAAAAGTAAAAGTAGTGATTATATTCTAAGTAGCAACATATTCTTTGGTAGAAATAAAAGAAAATAAAGTTGTTATTCTGAACATTTAGAAAACTGTCATACATACAATCTTATATAGATTTTTCCAGTCTATGAAATTTTTTTCACCTTAACCTTTCTATAAGCTTGTATTTAGTTTAAAATTTAGAGAACAAAATTCAATCACTTGATTTGAAACTACTTTTCTCACGCTTGATTTAAAATGATAAATCAAAGCCTGACCAGTGTGGCTCAGTGGCTGAGCATCAACCTATGGACCAGGGGAGTTCACAGGTTCAATTCCCGGTCAGGGCACATGCCCGGGTTGTGGGCTCTATCACTAGTGAAAGAGGCCGCCGTTCAGTGATTCTCTCTCATCATTGATGTTTCTCTCTCTCTTCCTCTCTCTTCCTCTCTGAAATCAATAAAAACATTTAAAAAAAAAAAAAGGATGTAACATAAAATCATACACTTGAATTCTATATAATCTTATTAGCTAATGTCACCCCAATACATGTAGTTAAGAACTTTAAAAATAAAATAATCAGCACTGAAACTATTATAAATTTAATATAATCTCAATAAAATAAAATAAAATATGGTGTCTAAAGGAAGCAGAGGTTCATGACAGAAATCATCAGCATAACAGAATCACTCAGGATTCCTTGGATTGTTGATAATGAAATAAAATCATAAAATATCAATACTTTGCTGTTATGTCCTTGGATGTGCAATTCAGCCAGAACTATTTAACTAAGAAGTCTGCAATAGGCACAATAACTAGCAAAAAACAAAGATTAGCTTTACTGTCAACTCTGATGTCCATTTGGTTCACTAAGGGAAATGTTGATTATTGTGGTTTTGATATAGAAGAAAGTCTGGCATAATTTCAAGGTATTTATTATGTAGGTTTTCAATTAAAACTTGACTAATCCTTACAGTTTATTTGGCTTTTCATTGTACAGTTCCTGCCCTGCACTGTGTCAAATATGCCATCTGGGTAACACACTTCTGGCCAGGGATGCTATAGCATTATGTCTGTAACACTGAACTGTGGCTGCATAAAACCTTAACTTACTGCATTCAATACTTCTAATTTACTCTGTTGCTATAACCATCACAATTATGTTGTCCTATTGTCCTTCTCTTAAATCTCCCTGCAGTCACAAGAAAGACTCCTGCCCTACCTGCTTGAACTGGGCTGCAGACCATTCCCCCAACTATTTAACAAATGTTAACAATGCTATAAATACCAATTGTGTTTATGCTTTCTGAAAGATTCACTGCAGCCAGTCTTCTGCAACAGTGTTAGAGCTGAAATAAGCTGTTGACTCCCACCATGAGAGTGATTGAATTCTAAGCCAAAAATGCTTTTCCTTGGATAAGATATCTGATTTGCTACTGCTGTCATGAAGCTGAGGTCATGTAAACTTAAACACTGCTGCTGCTGCTTTTGGAAAACAGACCTTCTCAGAGTGATTATGTGTTGCTCAAACAGCATTTGGAAGGATAAATTTAGAAGAGAGAAAACCAGCCCCTGACACTAAACACAACTCAGAGAGAAATTTCAGGTCTGACTTCCATGTTGAGACTCATCGCATATAATCCTTTAAATTGAGCAACATCATGGCTCTCCTGCCCCTCTTCCCTACCCATCTATGTAAAAAGCGCTGAGTTCCATTTTACAAAGGAAATTAATGTCTTTAATTTCTGAACTCACATAAACATTGCATTTGTTTGAAAAGTAAGAGAAAATGACGCTTCCAGAGGAAATGTAGGAAGGACTTACGGCAAGGGACACGATGAAACAGCATAGACAATATTGTTTGTATCAATGTTGCTCCTGAGCAACACTTACCTGCAGTGTGTCAGCAGCCTTTGAACCGCCCCCCACCCCTTGCACCCTGGACTCAGCCCAGGCTCTGCTCGGGGACCCCTTACACAATAGCTGCTCAGACCCCACACTCTGCCTCTACTTTCCCTTTTGTCAAAACCTATTACCAAATCCTGTGTACAGACAGCTGCATGATTGGAAAGGGTTGTTTAAAAAACACACATACAAGATTTGTAAGCAAATAAATGATCTCTGATGATGGAATTTTAAGCATTAGCAAACGTGATGTATTCTGTGGCAGAGGCTTTTTCGGTACCTATCAAACCACATGATGCAGGAACTGTCACAGCTGATGTCAGCATGTGACTCAGGCATTAGTTAACAAAGTCCAAATTTGGGGGTGAGGCCTTTCCACTTTTACTTTATACTTTCATACTATTTGAATTTTATATAGTTAACATGCATTACTTTGATAAATGAGTTCCTAAAGCCCTTTATGTAACTATTTAATTACACACACACACACACACACACACACACACACACACACACACACACCACTAAGTAGTGAAACCCAAGATGCAGAATTCACAAATCTTAGGTCAAAAGCCTTCTTGCTTTTAGAAAAAAATGACAAGAACTACAATTAATGTGACATATCTAAGATATTTTCCCTAACAGTAGAAGTGATCTGACTGATCTTCAAATATGACGGGAAAAATGAAGAAATTAACTCAACTAGCTAAAAAGTTTTAAAAAAATCATAGCTCAGTGAGTAAAATAGAAAATTAAGAGATGGGAGATGCTCTGTTTTCTGAGTGAGATAAAAGTTAAGAAATTATAAATGACTTTATCTTTATCAAAGTGACATAAAGATCATTATACAAAGTCACTATCCTAGCAACAACAAACATGGCCAAAACCCACAAAATAATCAAAAAGACCTCCAAACAGCAAAAGCAGTCAGAATCCTTATCCTCATGTTAACGTGCATCACACGTTCAGATTTTTAAGCCAAGACTTTTCCCCTCAAAAGAGAAAAAGAGTTGTGGGTTGGCTTTTACTCCTTGATTTTAAAGCTAAACAGAAAAGTAGCAAATGAAACAATTCCATGATCTCACTAACCAAAGATAATGACCATCTTTGGCTCCATGACCATATATGCATATGCACATGTAAAATTTGTGTCTCCTATTTCATAACATAATCTGTTTTTCACTGTACTATGGCAAAATATAATTCCATGGCAATAGATGCAGACCTATATAGCAATATTTCTGGTGCTATATATATAGCATTCCACTGTATGGATTTACCAGTATTTATTAAACCAGTTCTCTATTGTTAGACGTTTACGTGGGGTTTTAAAATATTTTTATTGATTTTTAGAAAAAGAGGAAGGTAAAGGGAGAGAGAAAAACAGTAAGCCCCGCAACCTAGGCATGTGCTCTGACTGGGAATCGAACCAGCAACCTTTCAATGCTTGGGATGATGACCGACCAAGTGAGCCACAACGGCCAGGGCTATGTATTTGTTTTTAAAACAACTGTACAATTGAACCTTTTCTTTTTTTTTTTTTGGCATACTTGCTCAGTTATTCCTTTTGGTTAACTGCTAAGTGCATGAATACTTTAAAAACTGATAGAGACTACAATAAAGACTTAACCCATTTTGACCCTTACCAAATATATAACAATGTCTGCTTTCAAACCAACATTAGGAACTTTCATTTTTTAAATCTTACATAATTTCATATGAATAAATACTGCTGAATTTTAAATTGAATTTCATTGATTACTAGTGAGGATAAACTATTTTTCATTTGTGGGTTGTATTTTATCTTTTGTGGAGTATCTGTTCCTGATATCTGGATGTTCAAAAACTTCAGTTTTTATGTAGCCAAATACATCAATTTTCTTAATGACTTAGTTTGTTAGTAGTCTCACAAAATGAACCCTTTATTTCAAGTTTATAAATCTACTCAGCTATATTATCTTCTAAGTTATAGTTTCACTTTTTTATACTTATAACATTCTTTATACCAAATAAATATATATATTTCATTTATAATTTCTTTCACTGTAAGATGTGAAATAGGAATCTGAATTAATTTATATTCTAGACAATTAGCTAGATGTCCTACATCACATATCAAATAAGAAAATCTTTTTCCAGTGATTTAAAATACCACCTTTATGATATCCCCTCATATGTAATATGTCTATTTCTGGAAGCTCTATTCTGCTCCACTGAACCTCTAAGTTCCTTCACTAAAACATGTTGTTTTGATTAGTGTAGGTTATGTTTTTGTATCTGGTAGAGTAATCAAAACCTATTTATTTTAGCTTTAATTTAGTTCTACCAAATCTGGTTATTTGGTTTCTCTGACTATCGCATCTAAGACACAATAAATTGTAGAATAGGTGGACGGGTGCCTGAAAGTAGACAGACATACTTGACACAGTAACAAGAAGTGAGAACTGATGGCTTGAGGGCAGAAATAGGGAAAAGATTAAAAGAGCACAAGAAGTAAAAAAAAAGAAAAGAGCACCATGGAATTCTTTAGTTTAAGGTCAAATGTAGCACAGAACAATGATTAATATTAATAACAAAATATCATATTCTCTAATTATACTCCTCACTTCTCTTTGTTCACTATCTTACTGTAAAATGGCCTCTACTAAAAATGGTAGAACCATTGTTTTTCAAGTACACCTATTATAAAAATTGACTATTCCCAAGGCAAATCAAGTCCCAACAGATTTCAAAGAATCTATATCATCCATACCACACTTCAGCTCTAAATTCAGTTAAAATGAGTAACAAAAAGAAACATAAGTAGATTGGAGTTATGGAGACAATCCTCACTGAAGACATGACCTTTAAGCTGAGGCATATGTGACAAAGAGCCAGCATGTGAAAATTGGAGACAGTCAGAGAGAAGAGCTATCCTAAAAAGATGCTAAGTCAGTGATGACCTTCACCTGACTAGGAACAGAAAGAAGGTCAGTGGACAGGGCCCATGAATGAGGAAGAGAATAGCATGGCATGAGATCAGTGATATAGGCAGGGGCCAGATCATATGGACCGAGTAGGATTTTGTTCTATGTTTAAGATGAAATAGGAAGGTTTAAATAGAGGAGTGACATAATCTGATCTACTTTAAACTATCACTTTGACAGTCTCACTCAGAGCACATCACAATATATACAATTTAAAAAATTTTCTTTCTGACCTACTAAAACTCCATCAATGAACTATTTTATACTAAGGGCTAGATAACTGAGCTCTCAACTTTTGAATATATCAAATGTTATTTATATGAGAATTGGTAGGTGCATTCTGGATAAGAATATAAAAATGCTCTAGAAATCATGCCTATAAATATATGTTATATTCTAAATATATTAAAAGAATTATTTATGGAACAAGCTTATGTTACATTACTTTATTGTGAATGTATTTTTTTTCTTTAATAAAAATATTTACTCTTACTCATATCTCATCTTGAATTCAATTATCCTATTTTTTCTCTCCTGAATTTCTTCTTTCCCTAATTTTTAGGGTTTTTTTTTTAATTGTGTTAGGCTTGATAAGATCTTAATACATTTGAATGAGTCAAACCAAATTCAATGAAATTAATAATCAGAAAATAACCAGCTTTAATTATTTTTGTAACTTGTCTATAAAAGAATATATGTACTCATCACATGAAATATTATGTAACTGTGTATGATGATGGATGTTAACTAGACTTACTATGGTGATCATTTTTGCAATATATACAATATTAAATCCTTATGTTGTACACCTGAAACTAATATAACATATGTCAATTATACTTCAATTTTTTAAAAATGAAAAAAAAAGAGATGCTATGCTAGGAAAACAGCAGATTTTTTTAAAAAAAAAGGTAAAGGAAGAGGAAAAGGGGAAAAAAATAGAACCAAAGACAGAGAAATAAAGTAAAGAGAATTTTTAGATAAATAGCTAAAGATAAGAATATATCCTTTAGTTGGAGGTCACAGATATTTGAAAACATTAGCATATTTGCTTGAAAAATAATTCTTTCAGCTGTGTGATCTATGCAAATGCAAACAATGTTGTATATTGATAACCCAGCTGTTTTCTAAAAATTAAAAACAACATAAAAGTTTAATGTGCTGCAGGCTGTTTCTCTGATTACTCTTTGTCCTCTTACGGTTATTATTTCTTTCGTTTAGTACCTTTTTTATAGAGAGATTATTTTTATGACCACTTATTATACCATATGCATTCACCATTCACTCTAGAATAAAAGTTTCTCAAGTAGAAGGGGAAGGCATGACTTGTATGTACACAACTTGCTTCTGGGCATGACTGTGTGAACATCTAAGTGTCCCAAAATAAACATTAAAATGTTAATTTTAATGTTAATGTGACCACAAATATGCAATATATAGCTACTGAACAGAAATAAGTCTAGTGTAGTCTGCTTTTAATACTAGAAAGGCACAAATCTATGCAGGAACCATTATTGTGGTTTTGCAAAAATAATTCTATATAATAAAAGGCTAATATGCAAATTGACCGAATGGCAGAATGACTGGTCACTATGATGTGCACTGACCACCAGGGGGCAGATGCTCAATGCAGGAGCTGCCCCCTGGTGGTCAGTGTGCTCCCACAGGGGGAGTGCCACTCAGCCTGAAGCCGGCTCATAGCTGGCGAGCACAGAGGTGGTGGTGGGAGCCTCTCCTGCCTCTGCGGCAGGCAGACATCCGAGGGCTCCTGGACTGCGAGAGGGTGCAGGCCAGGCTGAGGGACCCCCCAGTGCACAAATGTCATGCATCAGGCCTCTAGTATGTGTTTTTTAAAAATACATTTTATTGATTTTTTACAGAGAGGAAGGGAGAGGGATAGAGAGTTAGAAACATCAATGAGAGAGAAGCATCAATCAGCTGCCTCCTGAACACCCCCTACTGGGGATGTGCCTGCAACCAAGGTACATGCCCTTGACCGGAATCGAACCCAGGACCCTTCAGTCCACAGGCCGACGCTCTATCCAGTGAGCCAAACCGGCTAGGGCAGGCCACTAGTGTTTTAATATGTCAAGTATATGCACAAATATATTAATATTGAAGATGTTACAGCATCTCAGAGGAACGAGATTCTGAAGAAAAGATGGTGTAGCCTGAAGATGGGGGTGGGAGTAAATTAGGAGATGGCAATAGTGAAAGTTTTACAATTGGCAGGAGTTCTGTGACAAGACTTGACTTGGAGGCTGTGCAGGCATGTGGTTGGCTAGGGCAGCGGTTCTCAACCTGTGGGTTGCGACCCCTTTGGCGGTCAAACGACCCTTTCACAGGGGTCGCCTAAGACCATCCTGCATATCAGATATTTACATTATGATTCATAACAGTAGCAACATTACAGTTATGAAGTAGCAACGAAAGTAATTTTATGGTTGGGTCACAACATGAGGAACTGTATTTAAAGGGCCAGGAGGTTGAGAACCACTGGGCTAGGGTGAGAGCAGTGGGACCTGCCTCCCTGGGTCTCCGTTTATAGCTTTGCTCCACTATCAAGGTTTAGAAGGAAACAGTGTGTATGAGGGAAGAGGCTGTCTGTGAGCAACTTCTGAAACAGTGCCTACTACCCCCAGGCACTCTGAATCCCCTCACCCAGCCTTATTTTCTTTGTATCACTTAATACTAAATAAAATTAGTCTTTACTGTTGATTTTCTGTGCACCCCATTAGAAAGTGAGCTCCCTGAAAGTAGGGACTTTGTCTGATTTTCTTGTTTATCACTGTATTTTCAGCACCTTGAACAAAATGAGTATTTGTTGAATAAGTGAATGAATAATGAATAAAAGAATAAACTGTCCCAATTCATCAGCCCCTCATCTATCCAAACTAACCTAGATCCTCCATTCCAGTAGTATCCCTTTAACAATATCATTAATCACCCTTCCATATTCAATCCTTTTTTACATATTCTACCATACTTAATGGCAAAATTCTCTCTCTCTCTCTCTCTCTCTCTTTCCATATATACTTTACACACACACACACACACACACACACACACACCTTCTCTATTAAGCTTTTTCCTACACCTGCTCTCTTGCTGTTGAGAACACAGGAGAAACAGTGGAAAGAAAATATTTATTTATTTATTATTGGGAATTTGTTAAACACCCATCACTATGTTAAGCATGTCCATAAGTATTATCTCAAATCCTCATAATCTTCCTGCCTTCCCACCCCATTCATGCACACTTTCTCATACCGGTCCCCAGGCTAACCTCTTTAATCTCAGACAAGGCACTACTGTTCCCTGCTGCACAGGGCTTATCTGAGTTCTGGATTTTGTTCCTGTCCTCTTTCTCACAGAGCTTGGTAGTCTATTATGAGCTTTCTTTACAGTATGCTTGACATCTTTCCTCTTCTTGGATCTTTTTAATAAACACAGAAACATGGTCAAATATCTACCCACTTAAAAAAAATCTCTTAAAGTACTTCTAAAAAATTTTAGTTTAGATTTTACCTTTCCCCATGGGGGAGAGGGGAATCATTTGAAAGGAAAGGGTCCGACCTCTCTCCCAATATCCAGAAAGGAAGGGAGGGGGATAGGAAACTTTTAGTAAAATAAATAAATGCAAATCTATATGCTAAAAAAACCCACAAAAAAAAAAAACAACAGTTCTCCCTTAGAGTGGCTGCTAATGGGTATGGGGTTTCTTATTGTGGTGACAAAAATTAAATTATGGTGATGCTTGTAAAACTGAGTATACGAAAAGCTATTATATTGGACATTTTAAATGGGCGAATTGTGTCAAATGTGAGCCAAATCTCAATAAAGCTATTAAAAATTCTCCCTTCAATTATTTCCTTTCCCACTGTGTTTACTTGCTCAGCAACCATTCACAGCACAGCCCTGTACTGTCTAAGTTACTTTCTCTAAGGTCACCAAGGATTATGAGAATAACCCAATGGGTACTTTTCAGTTCTTATCTGTTCAATCTTCTAGACATGTTCCAAAAAACAATACATGTGGTGTTGTAACCAACCTTCAACCTTCAATCCACTGCCTTATAATACAGGTAAAAATACTTTTTATGGCACTGAAGTTCCTTGGTGGTCTGGCTCCTATCTCTATCATCTTATCACTTTCAGTTCATTTCATTCTCCAGCTATGATCTCTTTCATCTATGTGTATATATCCTTTGCTCATGACTCTACCCAATATTCTTATTCATCTTTCAATGTACAGCCCCAGCCGCTCATTTCTCAGAAAACATGCCTGGATTCTCCTGCCTGGGTTTAGTACCAATCCTCTATCCTTGTACATACATACAATGTGCTTAACCCTATACTGAATTTATTACAGCATATTATACTTGTTTACCCACCCATATTTCCCCACTAGACAGTGAACTCCAGCTGATGAGGGCAGGGCGTTCAACTCTTTAACCTCATTGCACAATTTGGGTTTAGTGAAAGGCTGTTGAAAAAGGAATGAATTAATGACCTATTCTTGTTTTGTTTCTCCTTGGTTCACTTCACAGTGAACTCTGCATGGGTCCTCTAGGAAACGGTCTCTAATAACTTCTCTGGTGTTAACATTGTATAATTCTTTCTATGATGTAATCAGCAATTCCTATTCTTTTTACAGTTGTGTTTCCTAGCCCAGGGATTTAACAGTGAACAACACAAGGGAAGGAACTAACACTTGCTGAGTACTTATGATGGTATAGAGACCACTAGGCACTTACCATGCGCTATACCTCATATAATCCTCTAGGTCAGTGGTTCTCAACCTTCTGGCCCTTTAAATATAGTTCCTCATGTTGTGACCCAACCATAAAACTATTTTCGTTGCTACTTCATAACTGTAATGTTGCTACTGTTATGAATCATAATGTAAATATCTGATATGCAGGATGGTCTTAGGCGACCCCTGTGAAAGGGTCATTCGACCGCCAAAGGGGTTGTGACCCACAGGTGAGAACTGCTGCTCTAGGGGGTGGGCATTATCACACCAATTCTATGTCTGATGGAAATGAAGTCTCAGGCAGATTCATGTCATACAACTAGTAGACATCAGGGCCAGGAATGAAATCCACATTTATTGACTGGTTGTCTGTCTGTTTCTTTACTACAGGGGTCCTCAAACTACGGCCCGTGGGCCACATGCAAATACAAATATTGTATTTGTTCCCGTTTTGTTTTTTTACTTCAAAATAAGATATGTGCAGTGTGCATAGGAATTTGTTCATAGTTTTTTTTTTAAACTATAGTCCGGCCCTCCAACCGTCTGAGGGACAGTGAACTGTCCCCCTGTTTAAAAAGTTTGAGGACCCCTGCTCTACTATATCACACTGCACTGTGCCACAGGATTTAGCATTATGACATAGAATGGCTGTAATAAAAGATGATCACATTTGTTAAATAACATTCAGAAAGCCTTGTAGAACAACAGTATGGTGATTTCCAGAGAGAAAGGGAGGTGGGTAGAGGTAGAAGAAGGTAAAGGGGGGTTTAAATGGTGATGGAAGGAGACTTGACTTAAGGTGGTGAATACACAATACAATATACAGATGATGTATTATAGAATTGTACACCTAAAAGCTATATAATTTTATTCACCAATGTCACCCTAATAAATTCAATAAAAAGAAAAAGAATTGGCTAGACATGTTACATAAAAAAAAGCTTTGTGAATTAATCATATATATTTATATAAATAGTACTAAGTAATGAAGTGATATATTCTTTCAAACACATCAGGTACCTACCATACTTAGAACACAGCAAGCCACATTATTAGAAATGCATGCTGAATCTAATATAAATATATGTTTATATAGCATCCTATATAATAAAAGCATAATATGCAAACTGTCCCTTCGACTGGGAGTTCTTCCGGGAATTCAACCAGAGGGTGAGGCCAGCTGGGGGAAGGGAGGGAGGCCCTCCCTGGCTGGTGGTGGTGGCAGGTGGCCGGAGGAAGGTGCGAGGGACCTTACCAGTGCATGAATTTCGTGCACTGGGCCTCTAGTAAAATATAAACATAAATTAAGGTGTGATGAGTATGATGAGTGCTTATTATGCACTGTCAACATGACCAGGTCATACACAGAATTATAAAGGAATGTACTGAGTACTGGTGAAAAATGACAAACCTTACTTATTACACATAATGTTCTCTTTAAAGTGATTATGCTAAAAGCAAAATAAGCCAATAGAGAAAGATAAGTATCACATGATCTCACTCATCTGTGGAATCTAATGAACAAAATCAACTAATGAACAAAATAGATCCAGAGACATAGCAGCATGGAACAGGCTGCCAAATCTCAAAGGCAGGGGTGGGTGGGAAGAGATCAACCAAAGAACTTGTATGCAATATATGCATAACCCACGGATACTGACAATAGTGTGGTGAAGGCCTCGGAGGTGCGGGTACAGGGTGGAGGGGTCAAGGGGAAAAAACAAAGGGGACATCTGTAAGACTTTCAAGAATAAAGCTAATGTATGAAAATGTTAGATTTCATTCCTACTATTACCATCTATGGCTATACAGGTACTTATGTATCATATATAAATATGTGTTTTATCACATTTAAATAGATATATGCTTACAGTCTTATTTCTTTATTAAATTATTTTCCTAATACTTTAAATTAGTGAGTAGCCTTCAAAGTTATAGAAATTATAAATATTATTATTTATCCCTTCATGGTTTCAGCTTGAAGAAGCTCTCATTTTTTTATTGAGTCAAGCATTTTATTAGAAGACAGTCCTGGGTTCAAGTTCCAACTAAGTCTCTAACTGGAAGGTTATTCTGCTTAAGATACTTCATCCACCTGGTTTCAGTTTCATCTTTAGTCAAAAGAAAGTAGGAGGAAGATGACATCTAGTACCTTCTAGTCTAAAGACACCTGTTAGCCCCAGTCAGGTAATTACCTCTCTCAGCACAGGATCAGTTATTGAATTCAGGTTGACAGCTCCTTCATAGGTCAGGTAATAGAACACATTGAGGGATCGAACAGCCTCTGGTCCTTGCTGTTTATAGCCAAAAATGAGATCAATCCACTGGTGAAGCTGGCAGGAAACAAATTCACTTTCCAGAGCCTGAAAAAGGGCATAGGTTGTATTATTATGCTGAATTCTATTTTTAAAATATGTAGAGAAATTGAGAACAAGCAGTAAAGTTTGATGCTAAATTTACTGTGAACAGACTAAGTCTGATGTCCTATTTTGCACCAGAATCTGTTCTCCCTTATTTACAATGAGAGGCCCGGTGCATGAAAATTCACGCACTGGAGGTGGGGGGTCCCTCAGCCCGGCCTGCCCCCTCTCACAGTCCGGGAGCCCTCAGGGGTGGAATGTGACCCGGTGATCAGGGGAAGGCGAGGCCCCCATCACACCTCTGCTGCCTCCACTGTCGGCAGCACAAGCCTCGGCCAGCCCTGGTTACCTGCACCTCGGACTGGCCCTGGGCGGCTGGGGGGCTGGGCACCACCATCTTGTGGCTGTGGGTGCTGCCATATTTGAGGGCGGGGCAGTCAATTAGCATATTCTCTCCTTATTGGCTGTGGGCGCCGCCATCTTTGCGATGGTGTGAGGGTCAATTAGCATATTCCCTCTTTATTAGACAGGATTAGAGTCTTTCCTGCACTTGTCATTATAATAGATTGCTACCATTAACATTTTGGTGTTATTCTACCATACTGTGAGTAAGCACAGTGAAGACCAGGGATGAGGTTCTATCTTGGTCACATAACTCAAGGCGTGACAGGTACTCAATTCATGCTTCAAAGATAGGTCATATAATGTAAAGGCTACTGTAGGATAGCAAATGTGAAAACATTAAAAATTTACTGTCCACTTAGAATATTTATAATTTTTCTAAATACTGTATAAACATTTTTTTGTTTACTGCATGTGATAACTGTAACCAAATCATTTAGTTATTTCAACTGAATTTTCATGCCAACAAATGAGATCTTAGGAGGGATACTTATAATTACTGAATTATTATTCTAGGTATTAATATCAAATGAGTCCAAATTATCTGATTCTGGTAACATAACAATGTCCAATAAATAATGAATGAACTTAATCAAGTATTCAGTAGAAATGCTGGGCACAGATCCACTCCAGATCATTACATTCCCAGTTACGGGCACTGTACCTAAAACACAATAGATGCCAATGTTCGCTAAATTTAATAAAGTTAAAAATAAGAGTTTAAGAAAACTGGAGACATTCTTGAGGTATTTATATTTATATTATTTATTATTGTTCAAAATTATTCCAACATGAAAGTTTAGTATTATGGACCACTTTATCTCTGATTCAAATCAGAGATCTCTCAAACTCAAACTTTGAAGAGTGAACCGAAGTGTACCAAGTTTTATCAGGTTACGTGTCTCAATGAAATTCTTACTGTTAGAATAATAAGTGAATGGCTATGATGTGTTTTGGTGTGACTTGCTATGTTATCAATATTTTAAAAAGAAGTCTGTTGTTTTTAAAACAAAGTTGACTAACTTCTATAGCAAGCAATGAGAATGAAATAAACTATCTCGTCACAAAATAAGTTCCTATTAGTTCACAGGTGTAGACTTGTGCAAATATTTGGTTTATTAAAATAAATGCCTAAGAATAAGAAAGATGTTTATGGCCAAATTCAAATATATTTCCTTTAATAATATTTAACTTGGCTTCACAATATATGGTGTACTTTAAAATATAAAAAATAATTCTGTAAATAAAACTCTAGGCAATTCTTATATTGCAAAGTGTACCTGAAAAAAAAGTATACCTAAAAATAATTTAGCATGTTTTAAGTCAAAGTTACTATTTTAGACATTTCTTGTAAAACTCGTATTTATACATTTAGTAAATAGCTAACAGAGCACAAGACTGCTTCATATTTTATTTGACATAAGAAGAGATGGGTTGTAATAACTTTGAGAACACAAAACTGCTTCCTATTTTATTTGACATAAGAAGAGAATGTCTTGTAATAGCTTTAAATAAATTTCTATTTTAAGTACGTGGATTTAAAAAAATCAATCCCCAAATCCAGGAACTATTAATGCAAGTTGCACCCCAAAGTGATACGTTTGTTTCATTAACTCAGGCCTTGGGTAGGAATGGGGGGTGGGAACATGTTTAAAGTGACACATAAAAACAGCAATTGTCTTAATTTGTGTGCAGTGCACTCCACACAAAAGCCCTAAATATGTTCAAATTAGAGCAAGCTGCTTGATTGTCACTACAGTCTCATGTCACATTAATGCATGACAAACATTAAACCATACACTTAAATGGCAATTTATATCATTTAAATGTTTACTGCCAGACTAGCTCATCACTCATTTAAATGTGACTTTCTGACAGCTAATTTCAGTTAATTTTCTCCAATTCACTTAATTAGAACTTTCAATCAGGGAAGAGCCTCTACATATCTTTGAGATTACATCCTTTTTATTTGTTCAAAATTTGAGTCCATAAACTGCTGAAAACCTCTGCATGTAATAGATTAGCATGTAATATCTGAATCTACAAAAAAGGTGCCACCATATGAAGCAAACTCACAGTATGTACTCTCGGAAAGAACCTACACTTATTTATGTAAATAATACTCTCGCCAGTAGTTTAAATAAAAAACGTTTAGTTCATATACACACATTATTGAAACTATAAAAACCCTGCATCCAAGCTAATTAAAAATTAATGATTTCAAAATTGTTTAATAAGATAAAACAGTCAGGAGTCTCCCAAGTGTCCATGGTATTGTGATTTGAAACTATAAAATTCTAGAAGGCTCAGCAAATGACAAAGTACAAATGAATTTTCTCAATATTAAAGCCCTAAAAACCAGAGCAATTTTATTTTGCTGTCATCAAACAAAGAATTGTCTTACTAATGTTGATTACTTTTTTATGCATATTCAAAATGTTGAAGTTGGTTAGATTTAGATGCTTAAACCTTGATACCACATCACAATGTTAAGCAAAAATGCTGAATTTAAAGACACTGTGCTCACACAGTACCATAAACACACGCAGAGATGACTCCAGTGTCATGGTTCAGCCCTCCCCTTTCAATATCATACTGGTCAGTCCGTAAGGGCTTGACCAGTACCATGGAATGATTGGCAACATCTTTGCAGAGGTTGATAAACACACTGCCTTCATGAATAAATTTTAAATAAACATTTAAAGACTACACTAAAAATCTCATTAACTGTCCTCAAGCATTTCTTGCAATATACTAAATCTTTAAAAAAAAAAACCAAAAAGAAAAAACAAAAAAACAAAAAACGAACCGCTAGTTAAGGATATAAGAGAATTCCAAAAACTTTTAGTACATTTCAGTACAAAGTAAGTTCAGGACTTTAACATTCTTTTGATAACAGCGAATGACAACTGCCTAACCAAAAGTATTTAATATAAATGGACTTACTACGGACTTGAGGGAAGAGGTAAAGACAAGAAGGGGGAAAGAAATTGTTGAGGAAAAAAAATACAAGTAATTCAAAATAGAATACCTTGGGATTACATTTTTTATAACCTTTGTTTTTGAGAGTCAAAAAACAAATCATAAAACATATTAAAAATTCCTTAAATCCCTTTTTATATGTTGATTGTTAAAAATACTCTATATAAAATACTTATTTATATCCACATTTTTAGTCACAAATAAATAAAAACATGCCAGTGGAATGTTAAGCATTTGAGGTTTTTCAAAGCCTTTAGGACAGGCAGTCCTCATTAAGGTTGGAGTTAAATATGGTTTGCAGCTAGGGGATAGTAACAGGCTTCCCATGCTGCTCTCAAACCTAACCAATCAGTTGTTAGTACTCCCCTAGCAGGCTGAATACATCATTTACATCCAATGTGTGCTCTGAGTAAAATTTGTAAACAAGAAAATCCACTAAAATGTCCAACACAATATAATAATATCCAACTCATCTGAGTTATTATAAAATAAATCAGTGACTAATGTCCAATTGTTAAGGATCAAATAAGACTATGAAAAGACTATCATATGAAACCTCACACAAATTGTCAATCCAATCCAGGGGGACTCATATTAGTCTTGACAAACTGTCTGGGGGTTGATATCTGTTTCTTTAATGAGATCTATTATACAAAGACTAAAATACTTTTTTAGATATGCTAAAAAGTACAGTAAACAGATGTCAAATACAACTTATTAGTAACTTTTATTTGCTTGATATGCATGCAGAACATAAAAAATAAACCTTTAATATTTTAAAGATAATAGTAAATTATTCATAAATAACTCATTTGTATAACCCTGTGTCAGAAATCATTATAACATATATGAATATGTGTCTAACAATAAATCTCATTGAAAAAATGTAATCTGTTTTCATGAAACTAACTCATTAAGGAGATGAATTATTTATTGGTAAAAAAAAAAAAAGTTATATAAAATTATTCTTGTTTCCTACAGTGGGGTCAAATAATATTATAACTTCCATAGAAATAGTTTGCTTTTTCCAAGAAACTCTAAGCTATTTGAGAATAAAAAGTCTAAAATAAAAGGCATTAATCATGTGTTTAACCCATGCATGGCTGAGAGATACTCTAGCAATTTCCTTTTATTTTCAAACAATCAAGTTTTCTTTAATGTAAAAATGACATAAAATCAAGCATATCAACTTCAATTAACAAAATAAATTATATGTTAATTGTTTACCTCAAGACCAGGAAAACTTACTTGTATATTATTTGTTTCTCATACTTATAACTCCAAATGTTTATTTATATTTTGCTGAATGTTCTCATACCACACCATTTAAAAGAAAACAACTAAATAAAAGCTACTAACATCTTAGGGTAAATGATTGTTATTTAAAAAAATCAAACAAAACAAGTAAATATTACTTATAAACCTTAAGTGTAGAAATAACCAGCCCAGATACACATTTCTGCACACCTTTACCATTACTTGCATGCCCAAGCTTCTGGAAGACCCTATTCAATGTTGTGAGATATAAAACCCTATAGCTTGAAGTTTCAAATAAAAAAATAAAAATCACTAACTCTCTTGACTTGATATGTATTATAAAATGCATTTAATCATATTTTTAATGGAAGAAAAAATAAAAATTTGTCTTATAAAATTTTAATTGTACTTATAATTAAGAGAATTCATTTGAGTGTAGATAGTGACATGTTTCAAAGGAGTTAATGTTTGGATTGGCAAAAATGTAATATACAACATTATGGACTCGGAATTTTAAGTATTTTTCATTTCAAATACATGTAATACAGCCTTCTACGCACACACACATACACACACATATTTAAAATGAACTGGTCTGTTATGTTTGCATGTGCTGGATTTCAAACACTAGTGGTAATGTTTCCTTAACATTGATATATGACCTTTGTAATTTACATTGAAGAAAGCTGTTTTTTTCAGCCTAATTAGAACTGTTTCAAATTTTCCTGCTAAATATATGATATAAAGTCCTTTCAACTTTTTTATTCTAGAGTTTCTTTCCATGTCAACTTTGTTCCAATCAAAATATGCTTTGAATTAAATGATTTTGATTGAATATGTGGATCACATTTCACTTCTAAGATTTAAAGTCCAAAAAGGAAAAGTTTAGCCTGTTCAAACAAAGCAAGAGCAGCCACTTTGCGGAAAGCTATTCACATTTAAGAAGACTGACAAATTGTTTGTGTGCACCATTAGGTCTAGTTTCTGCAATAGTTGCCAGATTTCCTGTCTCTCTAATAAGATACTTTAACTCCTTAAATGCTGGCTCTGAATTTGTAATGAATCCAAGTAACTTTAGCAAATTTTCAGTTTCTTTCTTTGAAATAAATAGAATGAATAGAAAATTAGCTGTTATATCAAAAAATTTCAAGAAACGAAAGTCACAGAAAAATTAACATATTTTCATGATGAACAGATATGGATTTTGAATATAAATATGCTTTCCAAATAGAATTATTCAAAAGTGGCAAATCCACATTAATCCCCATTTTCTTTAAAATATGCATTAATTAACCAATTAAGGATTACCTTTTCAGGTAAAACACAACAGTGAAAACATTAAAATGCTGATGAAATATACTAACAGGAGTTAACATTCTCCCATATTGATTACATCACCATGCTTCAGAATCCAGATATTTACCTTAATAATAAATATATAACAAAAATGTAAATCAAAATTTTATACTATTTACAAAGAAAAGTTTAATTTCTATGGCTGAAAAATTGTGTGAAGTTGTGACATTAAGAACAATAAGTCATGAAAACCATAGGGGGAAAGGTAGGATCAAGGATTAAAAGGGGGGGGGGGAAGAACTGTTGGATGCTGAGAAAAAAAATTGTATCTGACAGCTTAAAAAAATGAAATTTAGTCAACAACACATTGAAGTTCAGGCTGAAAGCAGATAGAAAAATCAGTAAAGGGAGTTCTGTACTTATAAACTGCCCTTGAACTGTTGGGCAGAAGAGAGATTTTGGAGTCGGCAGCACACCGCTCATTCCTACATTTCTACCATTACAAAAGTAGTGTGAGTTAGTGTCATACCCTGATATAACCATCAGGCACTCGTGCATCTTTTGGCAGGACAATCATTCTGTCTACGATTGCTATTGTGTAGTTTTAAATGGACTAGTCAACCAGCTGTTATATATTTTACACACTGAAGGCCATGTTTCCTTTGAAATTCATAGTTTTAATCTCAACTGAAGTCTGTATTGCTGTGTGCCAAGATCAAAAGGATTAGGCAAACTTGTACGATTACCCTCCTTTTCAGGGAGATGATTTTTCCCCCCAATGTTTAAAATAGTCCTGCACGCTGACATTTTATCCAACTATTTTCTTTAGAGCTACAGAACATTAAAACATTTAATTAACATTTCAACCTTAGGTCACTCCTAATCTAAAATCTAGGAATTCATAATATACAGATATTTTAAACTAGTTATAGTATAATACAAATAAGGAGATGGAGCTTTAAAAAAAAAACTCTATCCCGTAAGAATGGATGGCAAACAACTATATACAAGGACAGAGATACTCATCTACTTTACTATTTGTTTATGTTTTGCATGACTTCATTCAGAAAACAATTTAGAGCTTACAAAAATGCATAATCATCGAGATAAAATAAATTTAACTATAAAAATAATGATAAGTACATAAAAATCACGCCATGAAATTCCATCGACTTGGTAAAGGTGTACTATATATCTGGCTCTCAGCTAGAATTCTATTAGGCAACATAAAGAAAGAAACACGAACACTTACAAGAGTCAAATATGACCATAATGTAAAAATAAACCAGATGGCCTAAAGAAAAAAACACACATTATTTCTATTCCTGAGATAAGAAATTCCTCCCTTGGCAATATGATGGAATCCAGGTATGTGACTCTCGAAGGGACTGACTTAATCCTAGATAGATTTAAAGTATAGACAAATGGAGAGACTACATATTCTTCAGGCAACCCTGCATAAACATTAGTTCTTGTAGGTGAGGCTTCGAATGGTAAATTCTAGATTATACTCCATGACAAGTACCTGGAATGCAGCCATTTTATTCTGTCAGTTAAATGAAGAGCCACAGGCTTCAACAACAGCTAAGCCAAGTCACAGGGCTAATAATCTGTTAAAATGTGTAGAGGAAGGCCCATCTTCACTTGGAAGGGACAGCGGCCTGTCCAGAGACAGGTCCAAGTTTCTCCTCTGAAACTAATTTTAGGTAAACTTTCCCTCACAGATAGATGGGCAACAAAAGCCTCCAAATGCCAGCCATGATGTCCTAATATTTACGGACGGCAAAATCCCTAGAAAATTAAATCTGAGCATTGTAAATTGCTGTTATGCTCTCTGAGATACACTAGTTATAAAAACATACACTTAAGCAATTAAAACATTAATCTAAAATTCTCAATGATCCACCTAGGTCTAGAAAAAAGAATAGGTTTCTTCTTTAAATCATAGAAAAAATGTCTTAATTTGTTGTACAAAGTTCTGGAAGTTTCATTTTCTAGTTAGTTACAAAAGAAAGGAAAATAAAACTAAAATATGTAATCCTTTCCCATTTGCTTATCCACATAGATCTGATAAATACTAGCAGTCTTTTCCTTTGAAGAGGGCCAGACCAAAATCTCTACTTATTGCCAGATGTAGTTTAATCCCATGGGACTCCAGACAAAACCAAGGAGCTGTCTTCATGGCACCAGTGGCTCCCTGGACTGACTGCCATAAACTTATATTGGCAAATCAAAATCTTTGGCAAGACAGTATGCTTATTATATCACCACCTCCAAGAATACCCAACAAAGAAAAACTTAAAGTAAAGAATATGAACACAAAAGTTGCTGAATATTTTTAAAGCATTGACAAGTTCAGCCAGAAAATGACATCTGCATTTACTTTGTGTCTGCAATTGTATATACATACATTAAATGTAGGACTCAAAGTCTTTTTTTCATTTTGCAACTTTTGATTAATATCAGCAGCTCTGTCATCCATTCAATCTACAAGCTTTTATTGAGTGCTTACTATAGGTTCTGTTCTATGCTAGATTCTGGGGATAGTGAGATGAGATGCCTCTTTGAGGGTGGGAGGTAGGCAAAAGGTCATCCATCTCTAAGATGACTACAGCAGTCAACATGAGAGGCACTGAGAGCCTCAAGATAGTGGCAGTGGGAGTGAAGAGGAGGGGAAAGATTTTAGAAAGATTTACAGTGGTTCTCAACCTTCTGGCCTTTTAAATACAGTTCCTCATGTTGTGACCCAACCATAAAATTATTTTCGTTGCTACTTCATAACTGTAATGTTGCTACTGTTATGAATCATAATGTAAATATCTGATATGCAGGATGGTCTTAGGCGACCCCTGTGAAAGGGTTGTTCGACCGGCAAAGGGTTCGCGACCCACAGGTTGAGAACTGCTGATTTAAGATGTGACTCCACCAACTGATTATCAATGTGAGAGATGAAGGAAAGGGAGTTCAGGATGACATCCAGGTTTCAAGTTTGGCCTTCATCATGGAGAAGGAACAGTTTATATAGTAAAAGATTAACTCAGTTTTGAAATCAATATTAGTATTTTGGATTTTCTTTTATAGATTTGAAGTTAATCCTAAGCCTTTCTTTTTCAATCTAAGGCTGCTAATTCTAATAGAAATATGTATACTACTTAAGTATTAAATTATGTTCATGTTCAGTCCTGGGATGTCCGAGCCAAAACAATTCTGGGTAGTAAAGTGACTACGAACAGAAAATTAATTTAAGTCACATATATAATTTAAAAATTTCTAGTAGTCACACTTTAAAAAATAAACAGATGAAATTAATTTAACACAGTATATTTAATCAGAAATTCAAATATATCATTTAAACATATAGCTATGTAAAAAGTATTATTTTGTGTTAAGTCTTATAAATCTGGCATGCATCTTACACTTACAATGTACATCACATCTCCATTCAGATGAGCCACATTTCAAGTGTTCAACAGCCACACGTGACTAGTGGCTACAACATTGACAGAAAAGCTTTCTACTTAATTCCCTGAACTAAACCTGCATTGAAATTTTTACAGTATCCTATATAATAAAAGGGTAATATGCAAATTGACCCTAATGGCAGCACTACCAGGAATGACTGGTTGCTATGACGTGCACTGACCACCAGGGGGGCAGACGCTCAAGACAGGAGCTGCCCCCTGGTGGTCAGAGCACTTCCACAGGGGGAGTGCCACTCCGCCAGAAGCTGACTCCTGGCTGCCCAGTGCTACGGCGGTGGCGGGGGCCTCTCCTGCCTCTGCGGCAGTACTAAGGATGTCCAACCTATGGCGTAGGCCCGCTTCCCATGAGGGATGTCTGATTGCCAGCTTAGGCCCAATCCCCAGGGGAGTGGGCCTAAGCCATCAGCTGGACATCCCCCGAGGGGTCCTGGGCTGCGAGAGGGTATAGGCCAGGCTGAGGGACCTCCCCGTCCCCGAAGTGCATGAATTTTCATGCACCAGGACTCTAGTTCTGAAATTAGAATGTAGGGATTAGCATTATTTAACCCTTTATAAAATATACCTTTTCTTACTGAAGATAAAGCTCCCAAAGCACAAAGCACCTCCAGACTACAAAATGACCTTTGATGCAGTTCTGAAAAGGTTGTTATAATTTTCAGCACATGAAGAATGGCTATACCTTAGGACACAACAGCAGAAATATAGTATCTTCAAGTGTGAAAGAGACATAATGTTCTGTCATGTATATTCTTTAACCATTTACAAATCTCTGAAGAGATGTGGTGGCATGTGAAAGACGGCACTATGACTGACCTCTCCAACAATAAAAGTAAATGGCTAATTCTACTAACTACAATGTCATCTGTAAACACTCCATCTTTAAAAGTTCGTGGTTAGAATTCTTGCATATTGTTTACTCAGCTGTATCAGTTATGTACTTTAAGAACTATATACACACTAGAGGCCCGGTGCACAAAAATTTGTGCACTGGGGGGGGGGGGGGGGGGGGAGGTCCCTCAGCCCGGTCTGTGCCCTCTCGCAGTCTGCGACCCCTCGGGGGATGACCATCTGCTGGCTTAGGCCTGCTCCCTGGGGGATTGGGCCTAAGCTGACAATCAGACATCCCTCTGGCAGCTTGGCAGCCCTTGGGGGATATCCACTTGCCAGCGGGGAGCAGACCTAAGCTGCAGTCGGACATCCTTAGCACTGCTGAGGAGGCGGGAGAGGCTCCCACCACCACTGCTGTACTGGCAGCCATCAGCCTGGCTTGTGGCTGAGCAGAGCTCCCCCATGTGGGAGCTCACTGACCACCAGAGGGCAGCTCCAGCATTGAGCGTCTGCCCCCTGGTAGTCAGTGTGTGTCATAGTGACCAGTCATTCCCAGTCTTTCTGCTGTTAGGGTCAGTTTGCATATTACCCTTTTACTATATAGGACAGAGGTCTGGTGCACGGGTGGGGGCCAGCTGGTTTGCCCTGAAGGGTGTCCTGGATCAGGGTGGGGGTCCCCATTGGGGTGCCTGGCCAGCCTGGATGAGGGCCTGATGGCTGTTTTCAGGCTGCCTGCACTCCCTTCAGGGTGGGAGTCCCCACTGGGGTGCCTGGCCAGCCTGGATGAGGGGCTGATGGCTGTTTGCAGCTGGTCACACCCCTTCAGGGTGGGGGTCCCCACTGGGGTGCCTGGCCAGCCTGGATGAGGGGCTGATGGCTGTTTTCAGGCTGTCTGCACCCTCTTTAGGGTGGGGGTCCCCACTGGGGTGCCTGGCCAGCCTGGATGAGGGGCTGATGGCTGTTTTCAGGCTGCCTGCACTCCCTTCAGGGTGGGGGTCCCCACTGGGGTGCCTGGACAGCCTGCATGAGGGGCTGATGGCTGTTTTCAGGCTGGCCACACCCCCTTTAGGGTGGGGGTCCCCACTGGGGTGCCTGGCTAGTCTGGATGAGGGGCTGAGGGTTTTCAGGCTGGCCAAGCCTGCCGGCGACTGAAGCTCCCAGCCTCTCCTTTTTTTCTTTTTTTTCCTTATTTTGGGATTTATTTACCTTCTATAATTGAAACTTTGTTGCCGCTCCAGCTCCGTGGCCACCACCGGCTGAAAGCAGGTATCTGGGGTTTGTTTAGCTTCTATAATTGCAACTTTGTTGCTTAAAGTGGAGCTCAGAGCCCGGCCGCAGCAGACGGGGAACCTTGGCTTCCTCCATCACTGAAGCGAGCAAGCCTCTGCTAGCTGGCAGCAGCTGCTTGGCAGTCGGCCACCATCTTTGTTGGAGGTTAATTTGCATATCTTGCTGATTAGCCGATGGGAAGCGTAGCGGAGGTAAGGTTAATTTCAATCTTTGTCTATTATTAGATAGGATGGGCTACAATTTATTATAGGGAACACAGGGTTTACTAAAATTCAGATACAATAAATCTACAGACACTGTGGATATATTCATACACCTCATAAAAGGCACCTCCTTTTAGCAGCAGTTGGAACTAGCCTCTGTTTGCCCACTCCTAGAAATCCTTTCATGTTTGTGATAAAAGTCTATGAGACTCTACATCACAGTAAATTGTAGGTACGGTCCTTTCCGAGTTATCAATGGAATAATGACTAGTTATAGGGTCAGTTTTAGTTATTTTTATGTATCCATGACTATCTGGGCAATATGAGATCAATAACCTTAACTTTTTGGAAGATTTAAGTAAATTTGTTATTTATGCTTCCTTAACTCCCTTTCAACGTCTTACCAATCTCTAATTTTTCTGTTACAGGCACACCACTGAAAATGTATTGGCAAAGATGACCATGTCTGACTGTCTGAGTCCAATGGGTGCTTATCTTTCCTTACTTCATCTCTTTGCTTAATGGTGTTTATGTTTCTCTCTCTTTTCTGAACTTCCTTGATTCCCTCCCTCCAGATTCTCTTTCTACATTTCTGATTATCCTTCTCAATTTTAAATGTAGGGTCCTATCCCTCTGTCTACCTCTCCAGTGTTTGTTGTCCTCATTATTCAGTTCCAGGCCCTTATTTCTGAAATAACTCAGGCCAGATGAGCCAGACATCAACTACCTCACCTGACAATTATTACCATCTCCAGAGTGTCAAGGTGTCAAGTTCAAAATGTTAACTGACCATCAGAGTACTTCTTTTGTTGTGTGCTTCAGGTAACTAAAAGTTAATGTGTGTGTGTGTGTGTGTGTGTGTGTGTGTGTGTATACGTGTGTACGAAAATAATACTTTTTCCTCTTAAACTACTTCCTTTCTTGCTTTTTGGATTATGTCTGCAGCCCAGTCCTTCATCCAGTCAGCCAATCTGAAAACTGAGGCAGTCATTTTGACTTCTTTTCCTCTCACTCCAAAACCAGATCAGATAACGAGCCTCCAAAATACCTCTCAATTTCATTCTTCTTCCACTTTGACTATCTTTGCGTCTGTGTTTCATTATTTCTCGATTCAATTATTCTAACACTATCCAAACTGTTCTCTTTATCTCTAAAATTTCCTTTCTTTGGGTCTTCCTCTAAAACAGTGGTTCTCAACCTTGGCTGCACATTAGAATCACCTGGGAATCTTTTTAAAATCCTGATTTCTGGGCCTCATCCTCCGGAAATTCTGTTTCTTTGTTATGGGGTGGGGCCACAACATTAGTACCAAAGAAACAATTTCCGGAGGATAAGGCCCAGAAATCAGGATTTTAAAAAGATTCCCAGGTGATTCTAATGTGCAGCAAAGGTTGAGAACCACTGCTCTAAAACATGACCAAATGTTGACTCTCCCCCAAAACTTTTTATGGTTCTTCTTTCCATGGAGCAGCTGATCTCCATCCAACTGAACATGCCCTAAAAGCACCTGGATCCCCCAACAGGGTCTGTTTCTGTAGATCTGGAGTTGAGCCCTAGATCTGCCTTTTTAAAAAGCCCTCAGGTAACACTGATGCTCCAGGTCTGGCAATCTCTTTTAGGCACCACGACCCCAAAGAAAGAAGTCCATGTTACTTACAAGGCATTAAAGATTGTTCATATAACCTCCCTGTGGTCTTTTCTTTCCATAGGCATCACTCACAGTTCTCTTACACACATTTGCACTCTACCTTCTGAATTAAGTTTAGCTGTTGTGCTATACTATAGCAATAAGATTTCTGTTCACAATGCTTCTTCTATCTGTAACGCCCTTTCCATTATCTTGCTTCCTCCCCGGCACACTTCTACTCATTCTTCAAGATTGTGATCAAATGTAGTCTCCCCGGTTAAAACTTCCCCAATCTTTCCAGGAAGCAAAATAAGGCATTTCCTCTTTTGATCACAGAATAAAATATATATAAAACTATGTCTGGTGACAGATATTAACTAGACTTGTGGTGACCATTTCACAATACATATAAATAGTGAATCATTATGTTATACACTTGAAACAAATATAATGTTACATGTCAATTATATCTCAAAAATATTTTTAAACATTACACATGCAAATAAGTGAAAAAAAATGCATATTATATGCTCTAATGATGGCTTGTTGTTCTCCTCCATGGTACAAACCACAACTACTATATTATTTGTTATATTACTAGTACAGTATATATTATCACAAGTTATATGTTTATTTGTTTAATTTCTTATTTATTGTCATCTCCCTCACTAAATAAGTTTGAAAAGGGCAGGTACTATGCTTTCTCACTGCTATAATCCCAAAGACAAATAGATAGTAGGCACTCACAAAGTATTTGTTGAATAAATGCTTTACTTAATCTACTTCTCTAATTAGTTACTGTCATGTCTGTTTGATCTTAATAATGACAGCCCCAAAGGGCAGGTGTCATATTCTTCCAATTCTGTGATCACAGACCTAATTACTCAGTAGCCCCTAATAAATGTCTGTTGAATGAATGAATGGTATTTAAGAAATTCTTGCGATTTAGCACAATTCATTGTTTATGCTCAGGAACTATGATCTTAAAGCTTTGTATAAGAAGCATGAAATGGACCATAGAAACTTTAACCAGTTGATACAATGCTAATTTGGTAGAGTTTTATAAAATGTGAAGAATTTCTGTGATTTCTAGCCATTGCAAATGATATGTCCATAGTTGGTTAAACACAGTCAAATTTGGGGTAGGATGATAGCATGAAGAAGAAGGGAAATACATATTACAGTATCATCTTTGAAGATTTTATTTTCTCCTGATGGATGCAAATAATGTCTATCATAAACCCGACAAAGGGTCAAAAAGACAATATATTATGCAAGGAAAATGCATCAGAAGGTCAACTTGGAAGAAATTCATTGACCAGCTAAACAATAACAATAATAACAGCAGCACCGAACATTTCATAAGTACTTATGATGTGCCCCGTTTTATGCAAAATGTTTTACATGGGCTATTTTATTTAAAATTTCACAATAATACTACCAGATAAGCACTATATTTTAAAAAAATTGTTTTACAAATGCGGCTAAGAATGCTAAATTGTTTAATGTTACACAGGAAGTAAGTATCTATCAGAGTTGCAGTCTGAACCCAGATCTGACCTCTAAAGTCATGTTATTAACTACTACATCCTTTTTAAAGCTTCTGAAGTAGAATGGTATATCCCAAAGTTACATTATGAAAATCTTAAACCATTTTGCACTAAGAAATATTTTAATGGGTTTCACATATAACATTTGATAACACTAATATTAAGTAAGTTGAGTACATACTAAATCTGATATGCCATGTAAACCTGCAGGTTTACTTACAGGTTTTATTATTATTTCAACTATTCTTTGCTTTTATACCTAGCTTTTTAAAACTAAAATCTTCACTATGTATTAGTTTAGTTTTTTGTCTTCCTCACAAAATGTGAATTCCTGGAAGAGATTATATCTTCACTCTTGAAACTGAGCACATAGTAGACACTCAGTAATAGAGCTAAATAAAAAGCACACATTTTAGGCCTAATTTTTCATTAATTTAACTATTCTTTCAGAGATTTTAAAAATCAAATTTAAAAATTAGAGCAAGACAGAGAATACTACCCTATTTGTTAATTGCTAGGTCCAAAAACTCTTATAAGAAAGCATGCCATTACACTATTTTGAGATGAGACTTAACAATGAGTTCATTTTGCTATTTTTGACCATCCATGAGCATTAGCAACTTAAAAAGATGTGATTTCATGTATTTTAATATGTGTCATTATTTTCTTTGACACATGAACTATCTGAATTCTTTAAATCAAACTACTGTGCAAAAAGAACAAAGAAAATTATCTTATTTCCTTTTTAAATAAACATTTTCATTTAACTACAAAACTCGGTATATGTTTTTGCTAAATTTTTAAATGTTTTAAATACTTTATACAATAACGTTGTCTCAAACTATCTTACTCAAGACACAAATTATATGTTTTTCTTTTCTTTTTTAAAAAGCATAGCACAATTATTTGCTTTTGTGATTTAATAGCCCTTACATATCCCTCTTGGCAAACACTTCTAAATTAAACCACTATAATAATAAACAACAATGTTAACAAATAAATCTGATGTTAAGATATTTTTAAGCTTTTCAGATAACTTCTGTGGTAAGTTGTAAGACACAGTAGAGTACTGTAAAATCAGAACTGCGAATCACTACCTGTGTTAGAGTTAGGACAAATGGATCAAGGACACAGATTTATTTATTCTGAGAGACCATCATTTTCCTCCTTTGTTGTTCAAAAATATAACTTTTCAGTTAAATTCAATACAAAGGATGCAGTTGTAAGGTCAGAGTCTTTCAAATATATTATTAGCAATACTGACATTTAATTTTTTCTTAAATATGCAGGCGAAAAGGCAAACAGCAAGGCAAGAGTTAATTGAAACATTCCTCTTAAGAGCAAAGGAGTTGAAAAGTGGGGGCTGGTGGATGGCGGGAGGAGGGAACAAGGCAGAGAGATGCAGAGTTAATCAGGGAGCAAATCCAAAGCCAGGCATGGATAGGCCTCACTAATGAGCCTCAAGTACCCTGCAGTGGTTTTCAAACTTAACTGGCTTCAAACGATGCCACCCCATGACAGAATGCAGCTAGCCATAAGAGGAGGGTGATTAGAATAAATGACTGGAGTAATTAACTCTGATGTGAAACCACCTGATTGGAAAAGAGAAGCCAAGAGCTATTTAGCTGATGGTCCTCTTGCAGAAAAAGGAAGCTTTCCCTTTCTCTTGTGTGGGTGTTCAGTTAGAACTCAACTCTTTCAAGTAGGTATTTGGTAGCACTAATGAAAAGCAGCTTTCATTCAAGGGCCTCTCAAGGACCTTCCCATTCATTTTGAAAGGGGAAGAAAATAAAAGCTTCAAAGTAGAACTAATTTACTTTACTGCCCTACCTCTTAGTGAATTTTGCATTCGTAAAGTCTGCATTAGTATTTACGCTAACAGTCTAACTCCAAATAATGTCATCAAATAGCAAAAGTTGTTATTTATGAAATAACCAGATAAGGACAATTAACATTTTAAAATTTTCCTTTTCTTTAAAAGTATTTTACCACATTGCATGTACAAGTTAAATATATACAACTGTTATTTGTCAACCATACTCAATATAGCTGGAAAAATGTTTTACATAGAAAACTTTAAACTTTAGTGTTGCTCGGTGTAAATGCTTTCTTTGTAAGTGCCACTGGGACCATTCCTCCTGTGGCAAGAGACTCTAGAATGAGGGAGGGGGCATAGTGTGAATGGCGTACTTTCTCTTTTGTTCCAAGGGAAAACAAAACAAACAAAAAAGAGTAATGTAAGGCAAGGAAAGAAAGAGAACATATTTTTGCAAAAAGACAGCTTTCTTACAGTGCAAACTGACCCAAAGAATCCACCACACTCTCCAGTCTGCTTTATTTTACAAGAGGAGAATTAAAAGACTAGGGGCATTACTACCTGCTGTTTTACAAGTAATCATTAATTCATTGGACCAATGTTGTTCTGTACCTGCTGAGTTAATGTTCCCGACACACCCCTCCCTCTCAAACAGGTTCACAAGCTGCCCAGTAACAACCAAGGGTGTAGTAGCACATGTAACTTAGCAAATGTTTATGCCTAAACTCGGATTTATTTGACAGCTTTACACCTTTGGGCATGATATAATTAAATATTTTGACAGCTAAACAAAAACTGTATAAATTTAAAAGCTATTAGGAGCTGAGAATCTAGAATCCAAATAAAATAATTTGCTTGTACCCTAAACCACGTTTAGCAATGCATTCCAATAAAAAGCACAGAAGGCTACATGTCTACCCAAAAGTCTTAGCTCATTTTTTTCACATTTCTCCCGTGAAGAATGTTCCCCTTATACACACTGACAATGACTTTAACATCAACAAAGGAAACACACACAGATTTAAGATTATCAATATAACTCTTACCTTTGACTATATTTTATAATTTTAGAAACAGGAATATGAATAAGGCCAAGACTATGAAATATTATATAAAAGCCAGCTGTTTCTTTAAAAGGACTTAAAGAAACACAAGCAGGGTGGGTAGTCCTTCAAACTCTGCTTTTAATGACCTAGGAGTTGGTCCTTATACTCCAGAGGTTCTAGGTTTTCATGGTACTCTGTGCTACTTGGTCTTCTGAGGTCCTCATTCTCTTGTGCAAGGGAGGGGTCACAGTGACCTACGCTGCTTATCTTCAGAAAAACTCACTGTTCATTACTGAGCTCCAGAAAGCATTCCCATCAGTAGCACTTACTACTCAGACACATGGATTAAAAGCCTCAGATACATCTCTAAAAAGGAAAAAACAAAACTGCAATGCAAAATCAACCTAACATTTTAAAAACAAAAAGCTGATTTGTATCTACCATTAGCATCATTCTGGAAAGCACCTACAGAGATTGGCTTCTTAACAAGAAGCTCACATTCAAACAATATGTAATCTACTATATACTAGTAAAAACATTTAAAACCTACTTTTCATTATATAACAACCTGAAGAAATACTGTACCCTCACTGAAGGTAACAATGATCAGTTGTTTATTTAAAAAGAATCAATGACATGTTTAGAAACCAGTGCACTTCACATGGGGTGTTTATATTTCACTTTATCATCCCTCTTGGAAAGACAGTTCTCAAGGGAGAAAATACTATGAACCAAATCCTGTTTAACTTAGGCATGTTGATGTCAAGTAATTTAAAAATCGTTCTAAAAAGAGCTTCTAGTGTATACATCTAAAAACATCACTGCATTATCTAATTGTCCTCTTCCTCTCACTCATGTTAACAAGAAGGATGTCTTTCTATGAGCCGTATTTGAATCTACTGGAACACAGCTAAAACAGATTAAACTTTTTGAGTATTTAAATATCTGACAGTGTATGGACTGCAGGGAAAAGGGACTGGGGACTCAGAAGCTGATAGTTCCAATCTGGCTTTTTTTTTTTTTTTTAATGAATGAACCTTGAGTAAGAACATTTAAACACTAGTTATTAGGGTCAACACTGCTAGTAGATGAATAGCTGTTGGAAGACTTAGTGACCTTATACCCACAGGTAAGTACTACTTGGTATAAACTAAGAAATTAATAATACTAAAAGACTACCTATTAAAGATGTCCTTTTCTGAAGAAAAACTATCTCGGTGTCTTTTATTTCATTGCTTCTCCTCTCCAGGGACAACATGTTTTGAAAAATGTTATCTTGGCTAACAGTAATCCGTATCTCTGTACAGGCTCTTTTCTTAGCCGGAATTCAATTAAAATTAAACAGATATCTACCAACTTCCTCTTCCTTCATTCTTCCCCTTATTCAATACACTCACACACATTTCCACCTGTCAACTAAAGTGTTCACAAAGCAGCCACATAATCGGCCCTAAGGGAAATGCAGAGGAGCTTACTGCATTTCAGGGACAACACAGCAAAACAAGGTTACTCCAGGTTCTTTTATCAAATAAATAAATATGTGATTTCTGAATGACTTTTAGTTTATTATAAAATTAAACAGAACATTCCACTTCCCTAGCATATTTGTAATTTGTCTTTATTCTTAACCAAATATACTTGTATATGAAACTAGAAATATTGCTATCACCTGGTGGTTCTAAATTACTCAGGAATGTCTACTTTGAAAAAGATATAGTTTTGATATGGGTTTTGATATACAGAACATATATAATTCAATAAAATGAGAGGTAAATTCTCTAGTTTGATGGCACAGTGTAAATGACCTATTAAAATGAAAGAAGTGCCCTAACCGGTTTGGCTCAGTGGATAGAGCATTGGCCTGCGGACTGAAGGGTCCCAGGTTTGATTCTGGTCAAGGGCATATACCTTGGTTGCAGGCACATCCCCAGTAGGGCATGTGCAGGAGGCAGCTGATTGATGTTTCTCTCTCATCGATGTTTCTAACTCTCTATCCCTCTCCCTTCCTCTCTGTAAAAAAAAATCAATAAAATATATATATTTTTTAAAATAAAAAAGAGAAAGAAGTATTTTGTGCACTTCCTAAGAGAATATTATCTCACCTGGATTAACAACTGTGCAGTTAAAAAGGCAGGGTTTGCAACAAGGAAGGACATTAAGGTTTGTTCAATCCCTGGCTAGAAAGGTTAGCTAAAAATGTAACTGCTGTAATCTTTTAATTTTTATGGATTTTTGTTGTTGGCTTTTAGGAATAATTGTGTGGGGTTTTTTTGTTTGTTTGTTTTGCTGCTAACTATGCATTAGATCAGGGGTTGACAAACTTTCCTATAAAAGTCCAGACAGTAAATATTTTAGGATTTGCCACATGATCACTATCACAATTACTCAATTCTGCTACTGTAACCGGAAGGCAGCCATGGACAATGTAAAAAACATGGTGGCTGTGCACCAATAAAAGTTTACTGACAAAAACAAGCAGCAAGCTGGATTTGGCCTTTGGGCTTGTTTGCTGGTCCCCGCTTCAGACTCATGAAAACAACTTTTAAGTTAGATGAATTTTGATCTTTGCTACACTTTAAGAAGCTGATTAGATCTAGAACCCAAACCAGCAGATGGCCCTAATAACTCAGGAAACATGGCTTCTATCTGGCCCCTGATGGTATGTTCCTTCTTTCTATTCCCTCTGATACTGTCTCAGAAGACTTCCAATCTGCAAGAAAATAGCTTCTTCCTCAGTGGAGCCAGACATCTACTCTGCCACCTATGAGCTACAATCTAACTCCAAAGGATCCTATTAGTCCAAATGTGACAATGGATAAGTTGTTTGGTTTTGCTGGGTCTCAATTTCTTTAAAATACGGATAATATCTTGAGAGAATAAAATGGAATAATACATGAAAAAAGACCTAAAACAATGTCTGGCACATAGTAGGTGTTCAACAAATACAGTCATCTTTTATTTTACCACTTCCCCTCCTTACCCACAAAACCTCTTGACCATAAGTTCATTCATTTATTCTACCACTATATCTTCATTTAGGACTTATCATACATTTCAGAGAGAGTGCTAACAACTGGGGACACAGCAGTGAATTACATTAACAAGGTCCCATTGTCATTCTTGTGGAAGACTGAAAGTTCAAATTATTTGACAAGATAATGTCAGATAGTAATTAATGCTACGAACAAAATGGTGAGATATAGACTAGCATAATTTTGAACAGAATAAGCAATGAAAAGTCCTTTGGTAAGGTGACATCCGACTTAAGACTTAAAGGATAAAATCAGCTGGTCAAAGTAACTGAAGAAAGAGTATTCAAAATGAGCTTAACAGGAATAAAATTCTAGAGGTTAGAAAAGTTCTGGCACATTCCATATCAAGAAAGGAAGTAGAACTCATCTCCTGAGACAATGGCCAATGTTAGCCACTCTAGAGTGTCTGCTGTTCATGCCAGGCAACACCGATTTTTGCTCTACTACTTGTGCAACTATTTTACATTCTCACCAAGAGTATAGAAAAATTCCAATTTCTCCACATCCTTGCCAAAATTGTAGTCTTCTGGTTTTTGATAATAGTCTTCCCAACAGCTGTGAGATATCTTACTGTAGTTTGATTTGCATTTCCCTGATGAATAGTAAATTTAAGCATCTTCTCATATACCTGTCGGCCCTTTGTTAGTGTAAAGTACTCTTTGGAGAAATGTCTAGTCAAGTCTTTAGCTGAGTTTTTAATCATGTTATTAGTTTTGGGTGTTTTTGTTTTGCAGGTTTTGCTATTGAATTGTAGGAGTTCCTTATATATTTTGGAAATTAACCCCTTAAATAACTGATACATGGTTTGAAAAGATTCTCTAATTCCATAGGTTGCTTTTTCATTTTGTTGGCTGTTTCATTTGCTTTTTAGTATGATGCAGTCCCACCTGCCTATTTGTTTTTGTTGCTTGTGCTTTTGATGTCAATAGCCATGAAATCATTGTCAACACCAATGTTCATGAAGGTTTTTCTGTTGTCTTTTAGGAGTTTTACAGTTTCAGGCCTTAGATTTAAGTCTTTAATCTATTTTGAGTTGATTTTTGTATCTCATGTAATATAGGGCATGTGGCTATTCAGTTTTCCCAGCACCATTTAAGAGGCTATCTTTTCCCTATTTTATATTCTTGGCACCCTTGTTGAAGATCAGCTGACCTTATATGCACACATTTATTTCTGGGCTCTCAATTCTGTTCCACTGGTCTATGTGTCTGTATTCATGCCAACGACACACTGTTTTAATTGGCATAGCTATGTAATATATGCTAAAATCATGAAGTGTGATGCCTGCGAGTTTTGTTCCTTTTCCCCCTCAAGATAGTTTTGGCTATTTGGGTTCTTTTGCTGTTCCCCATCAATTTAGGATTGTGTTTTCTATTTCTGTAAAAAATAGCATTGGGATTTTTTTAATACGGATTACATGTAAACTGTAGATTGTTTGGGTAGTATGGGCATCTTATCTAATAAAGAGGGAATATGCAAATTGACTGACAGGCCATAACGGTCAAGATGGTTGCACCCACAGCAGAGGCCAAGTTCCGTAATGAGCCTTAACGAGCAATCAGCAGGGACCTGAGGCTGCGTGGCCCTGGGCCGGGGCTGGGGACATGAGGCTGTGCCCCCTGCCTGGTGGGGCTTGACAGGGGACCTCAGGCCACATCCCCCACCCGGTGGAGCTTGACGGGGGACCTCAGGCCATGCCCCCTACCCCGGCACTGGGCCAGGGGACATGAGGCTGTGCCCCACACTCTAGTGCCAGGCTGTGGGACCTGAGGCCGTAACCTCTGGCTGGCAGGGCTTGACAGGGGACCTCAGGCCCCACCCCCTGCCCCAGCACTAGGCTGGGGGACCTCAGGCCACGCCCCACGCCTCCGCGCTGTGCCATGGGACCTGAGGCCATGCCCCCCCGCCAGGCGGGGCTTGACAGGTGACCTCAGGCTGCTCCCCCTGCCCTGGCACTGGGCCAGGCAACCTGAGGCTACACCTCCCACCTGATGGTGCTGGATGGGGGTGGGGCCAGCCGGGTCTGGATCTAGCCCAGTGGGGGTGGGGCCGGCCGGGTCTCGCGTGATTTCAAGGCGCACATGGTTGGGCAGGGACTTGACTCTGGTTCCCATGGTGCACCCCAGACTCTGACAGGAGGAAGATTTTCATATACATTTTACTAATTTTCTTCCATCTCTGACACTTCTATTATAGAGAAAGGGTAAATAGCAATATTAAAATATTTCCTCTAATTAATTCCCTTTTAATGTACACAAATTTCGTGCACCGGGTCACTAGTCTTAACATAATTAAGTTTTTCAATCCACAAATGTGTGATATCTGGCTATTTGTTTGTATCTAAGTTTTCGTCAATGTTTTGTAGTTTCCAGTGTAGAAATCTTTCATTTCCTTAAGTTTATTCCTAAATTGTTTATTCTTTTTGGTGTTATTGTAAGTGAGATTATTTCCTATTCAAACACATTATTGTCAGTGTTTAAAAAAAGCAACTGATTCTTTGTATGGTGATTTTGCACTCTGCAACTTTAATGAACCCATTTGTTAGTTCTAACAGTTGTATGTGTGTGTGTATGTGTGTGTGTAGTCTTTAGGGGTTTTGTATGTAAAACCATGTCATCTGCAAAAAGGACAATTTAGATGTCTTTTATGTTTTTTCTTGCCTAATTGCACTAGCTAGGACTTTCAGACCATTAGACTTACTATAAAAACACTAAACTAATACCTTATTTACAAAACAGGTATTCCAAAGTTCAAATAAAATGTGTAAAAATTGCTTTCTAAATTACAAAGTACTATAATATGTAATTAGAAAGAAAAGGTAAGAGACCTGGATTCTGCAAATGTGATTTTGAATTTTTGCTACATATTATTTGTGTGACCTTCCTTACCTATCAGCCTTTCCAAGGTTCTAGAGAAACTGATATATCTTTACTACAGCCTCTCAAGAACATTATGAGGATCAAATGAGTAAGTAAAAGCTATCTGTAAAATAATAAATACTATACAAATTTAAGTTATTTTATTATGTATTCTTTACTTGTAATTTCTAAATCTCATACCTAAAATACTATTATCATTAATAATTTAGTAGGAGTAAAATCTGTTTAGAAATTGCAGCTATTGTTTAAAACTGCTATTAAATATCATTATAGACCTTTAAGCAGAAACATTGTTAGCTTTAGTAAAAACGCTTTAAACCTTCAGTGTAAAGTATTTGAATACAGATCACAAATAAATAAACAACAGAGCAATACATTAGTTTATGCAATATTTTGAACATGGAAATCTTGGTCCTTGATTAAGCATTTAGGGCAGGAGTCCTCACATGCAAATACAAATATTGTATTTGTTCCCGTTTTGATTTTTTACTTCAAAATAAGATATGTGCAGTGTGCATAGGAATTTGTTCATAGTTTTTTTTTTAAACTATAGTCTGGCTCTCCAACGGTCTGAGGGACAGTGAACTGGCCCCCTGTTTAAAAAGTTTGAGGACCCCTGATTTAGGGTAACACTCATAAAATATACAGTTTACAGTAAACATGTCAATCAAGTAAATAAGGAAATCCTATAATATGTAGCCACTGATGCAAACTAGGACTTGATTTAAAATCTTTACAAAGAGAGAACTGTTTTAATCCTAAAAGTGGGAAAGAAGAACATCACATCTCAACCAAAAGGTACTTCAAGCCTCTATTAGACCTCTAATTTCTCACAAGACAAATGTCCAATTAAGAGATCATAGGAAAGTTTTACAGTATAACACATTGTAAATAACATAAGTAATTAATCATGATTGTAAATGAATGCCCCATTTATGGGAGCTTAGAATTTATTATATTGGTTTAAATTTTTGTTCTACACCAATGTAAAAGTACATTATCCTTGTAGGTCTCCATGGGCATACCAGGTAGAATCTGTGTTTGATTACTTGGTAATCACCTGAATTAAAAAATGTTAAGTCCATATCTTCCTAACTTTCCCATATCTTACCATCCTTCTAAATAGCCTTCAAAATCATGTCATTCATGAAAAGTAACAGGACGTTTTACTAGTAGCACATCCCTCATTTCCTACATAGAAGTGTCTGATAATCGGCTACATGCCTAGTTTGGTTTTTGACTCAATTGAACACTGATCCTTTCATCAAGGCAGGGCATATTATTGTTTAAAACTACTATTAAATATTATTATAAACTTTTAAGCAGAAACAGTTAGCTTTAGTAAAAGCGCTTTAAGCACTTCCGTGTAAAGTATTTGAATCCAGGTCAAATACTCATTTACTATTCTCTGCTTGATTGGACAGCAATCCCCCTAAAATAGTAAGTGCTGCTTTTCATAAATTGGTCATAGTCATTCAAAGCCTCTATTTTTCCTTTGCCTGAGTTTATTTCCAGATGAAAACAAAATACTTTTATTAATGGCTTTTATTATTTTATAATTTCAAAGATCTTAATTCTGTAAAGAATGTAAATGGATGCAAACTCCCAAATCAATTTTCTAAAAAGGAAGTCCAGATACTAAAAATAACTTCAAGATGTGGAATATCAGGAGCAGACAAGGCAACTTGTGTGCAACGGGGAGACGGAGAGACTGTTTTGAGCAAAGCTATTAGCTTGCCTTATAGACAGGGAAGAAAGAGCAAAAAGAGTGCTGGTAAACAGAATTCACAGCCACAATCCAAAGGTAAGTTTAACATATACGTAATGTAGAAAAAACCTGCAATATCTGTTATATAAGTAATGTAGGAAAAACACTGCCGTATGACAAAAGCAATAGCACAAATGTCTTCAAATAGAAAGATAATAATGTCACAAATGTAACTAGTTTGTAGCTTAATGCTACTTGGGGAATAAAAGAACATCTGAAATTCAGAATATAAAATTCACTACGATAATTTCTTAGCTATTCTTATTATTCATTATATACTAATAATGATTTCTTATATATTAATTAATCCATTATTAAAGTACACTAATAAATGAATGCATAAAAGTAAACATTGGATCAGAATTCATCATTAATACCTATATATACAAATTCCATAACTAGAAATATAAGTGTCTAAAAATTTAGACACCAAGTTTATATTAGAAAGACAAAAGTTGTTGGGGGTTAAAACGGATAGAAGATACAATAATGAGTGTTATGTTAAAGGTGCAATCCATTGTTTCACACTCAGAAAAGTACAATTCCCAGTCAAAGACAGGTGTCTGATCACAGGATACATAGGGAGGGCTGGAATGAAGCAAGGAAGACCCTCTATAAGACTGTGGCTCTGAAAGGTGAAGTTGCAACATTCACAGGGTCCTTGTGCTTTTTAAAGCAAATTAAGTCAATAGTTTCTAAGTAAATTTAAATTAACATAGACCTTCAATTGGGTCTTAAAAGAATATAGTAGAGAGTAATAAAAATGGAAATATGGCCTAACCTACTGACAGTATATTTTTCAAATTTCTAATGTTCATAGGCGCCAACCAAATGATGACAACAACAAATAAAAAATGAACAGCAAAAATTGTGTAGGCTGCCAAAATGATGGTACACAAGTATTAAAATATGCCAAGATGACTTGTATTTGTAACATCTATATAAACTCTACATTGACCTTCACCAGGTTTATTGATAACTACTACTACTTTCAGATATATCCAGAAAAAGCATACTTAGTTACTCATTTTGAATTAGCATTTCTTATAGATGATTATATGAACATTAGCAAGGACTATACATGGAACAATGGGAGAGTATTGCTCAAAGTGGTACACACTGGTCTTTAAAAGCATATTTACTAACATCACCAAAGGAAAGCTTAATTACCTTTTGGTTAATTTTCTATAGGAAATAGGAAAAAAAAAAAAACTTCTCAAGCACATGAAGCACTCAGATCATTTGTAGAAGTCTGTCATGCAGGTATTATACAATTCCCATATGACAGAAGTATCAGAGCAATGTATATAAATGAAATGGATATGAAGGGCCAAATCTAACACTGTTGTACGTGCAGCATAGAATAAGCTTAACAAAATGGAAGTAGTACCTGTTAACTTCCTGAGGGCAGAAATTTTAGAGTTGTATTTGAACTCTTGGAGCAAGACACTATAAAAAAGAATTTACCTAAATGCTAAAATTGTCAATACCCACCCATCTGCCTCAGGGGTGGTGAAAGAGACTGTATGTAGTATTACAGTCTGGCAGGGGTCACACATGTGGCTTAATAAGTATATTCAATTTATTGTAATATGATACCTATTGCTTACTGCTTCCTTAATACAAATATTAAGGAACGGTTTTCATATCTATTTAAAAGACTGAAACAGTGATATATAAAACCTTCTTTTCTAAAGAGCATTAAATTCAGAATATTTACTTAGAAATGCGATAAGTAGATCCTTCTCTCCTTTCCTGCCCCCTCCCTATAGACTTTGTCAATAGTTAATAACTGAGGCCTGCAGACTTCTATTATTCTTGATCCCCAAATTAACAGGTATTATCTTTATTTTCTAATATTTGGGTCAGAAGTGTTAAATTATAAATTTGTAAAAGACATTTAGAAAACCATTATGTGAAAAATGAAAAGCTAACATTCATAGAATATTCACAGTGGAGTTAGTTTCAAATGAAATTGCATATTAAAATCATTTCAGGAAAAATAACAAAATTCATCTAAGTAATGTTTTCTTATAAAACATTTGATGTAAATACTTCTTATCTTTTCCTATATTATATAGTATCCTGAACAAGTAAACCTGTCTAAATATAAAATCTACAACTCTGCATATAAAAGCAAAACAAAACAAAACAAAAAACCAATAAACATATAATATGGAATCTGCATTATAGTCATACAGGGACAAGTAGACTGAGGCATAAAAAACAACAACCCGTTTTTGAGTTGATTCAGTTAAAATTATGGGAAAACTTGTTTAATTTTTAAAATTTACTATTGTTTTATGTTCTACTACAAATATTGGTCTAACTCTGTGGCACTTTACTAAAAGCAGAAAAAATAATCATGAGGAAGATTAAAAAGAGAGTAAAAAAAATAAAAGGGGAATCAAGGAAACAGATGAGGAAGAGAGAAAAGGAAGATGAACAGACGGGAAGAGGGAAGAGGGGCAAATTGGCTTAGTCAAGCTCTCTCGGGAGGGTGTGCTGAGTTACCAGACCAGAAATGAGGGGTTGAAAGCTACTCCTGATAACTGGTGGAGGCTGAAAGTGCTACTTAAGTGCCTGGTGTCTGTGGAAATAGAGGGAGGAGAGGTTTGAGACTGAGGATGCCAAGTGCACTCCCAGCCAGCAGAGTAAAAAGGAAGCATTAACAGTAGCCTCAGGGGAAGCCAAGCTTTCTATCCCCAGAGCCAGAGGGCAAATGTGGCCATAGCAGTGAGTAGCAGCTGGATAAAGGGATAAAGAAATAAAGAAGCCACAGGAAAATTGGCAGCTTTAGGCAAGTAAGGCAGACTAGGCCTGTCTCCATATTTAGAGGAACAAACTGCCTGGAAATAACACTGCAGTCTTTCTGATGCTAGTGGGCTACTAATCAACAACTGGGATGCAACAGACTAAAATTCAGTTTACCAAGCTATGCTAAGTATTAATTTAACACGGTGGAACAGTAGCTCTGCTGAAAAGATATAACTAAGATACGTTCAATTTTTAGCTTTCTAATAATCAAAATTAGTATTCTCCATAAATATCTAAGTAGTATTCCATAATTATTTAAAAGAAAAATACTTTATAACACAGTATTTGTTTTCTAAATCTTATTTCATAAAGCATAGTTGAACAAACCGAAAAGGGATACATATCAAAATTCCCTATGCTTTATTAGTGACCCTATGGCACTCAAGAGAAGAGGTAAAATAGAAACATGAAAATCTTTGAAAAAACTCCGAAAATAATATTCTCCCATGTTATTTTCATTCATATTCTGCTTAAAAAAAAGGTTCAAGCCCTGGCCAGTGTTGAGTGTCAGCTAGTTGGGTGTCATCCCATGCATCGAAAGGTTGCTGGTTCAATTCCAGGTCAGGCACATGCCAGGGTTGTGGGCTTGATCCCCAGTACTGCGCATGTAGGAGGCAGCCAATTGATTGTTGTGCTATCACATATATGTTTCTCTATTCTCACATTCTCTCTCTCTAAAAATCAATAATGTATTCTTTTTTTAAAAAAAGGTTCAAAGTACTGCCTTGATATTCAAAGATTAGACTTACCACTTTCCAAATTACTAGACTTGATATATTTGATAAACTGCAATCTGTAACTGATTTAAAAAATTCCCTTGGCCTGAGATAAGTCAATTATCTTTTCTTCATTAGGATGAAGCTGATTTAAGGTTGTTATGGAAAAAGTAAGATCCCAGCTCTAGAAGAATTTCACACATTTAAGAAAATCAAACTAAAAAGGAACATAAATTAAATTGTAGGAATTACTATAGAATTCCTAAATTCTATAGAAGTTTAGGGGAGAAGAGGGATGGAATAGGAGAAAAGTTCCTCAAGGAATTTGCCACACTCCCATGAAGCTAAGAGTGACTGCATAAGTAAATTTTAGAAAAAGAAGCTGCTTGTCCTCTACTTCCTTTCCTCATTCCAAAGGGCTAGAATGTGAATATGAAAGGTGACTGTAAAAAATGAACAAATTCCAGGCAATGGTGGAATGGAACAAAGCAAAAGGAACTTGATGATGTCATTGATTAGATTTTTCATAATTCCTTGGAATGCTAAGGGCTCAGACTTTAGCCAAGAAAACAACCTTCATCTCCAACTAAATAAGTACTTTTGGGTTTGTATGAAAACTGTAATTCATAAAACCACCAGTAAAAACAGCTACAGTTGGTAAAATAGAATATGTATACACAATCTAAAAAGGCAATATAATCAGATGGAAGCCCTAATACATTAATTACACTCAAACATGAAATGTACTTACTAAGGTCAGAAAATCCTTCAATACCCAGCTCAAATGTCTCTTAAATATCATCACTTCCTGAACAAAGTCATTTGCTCTATCATCTATGCTCCAATCTATTCCATTTGGTAGTAATTATTTCCATTATTAAATGGTGAATTCCTGCATGGTAGGAATTCTATCATATTCATCTTTGTGTCTTTACAGAATTGAGCACAGTATTTGGCACATGGTAGGTACCAATAGATATTTGCCAAATGAAACACTGGATTTCTGTAGCAATAAAAGAAATGTGTTGAAAATATTTTTTAAAGTGCTTTTCTCTACTTGCAAGTCATGCATTATAATAAAATCTTTCCCCTTCAATCCCCCACTCCAGACCCTGAATTCATAATTTATTTCTTTTATGGCATCATCGATCTTAAGTTGTCCATATCCACTAATTTTTTTGGAGTTGAAATGAAGATTCTATCAACCAATGCTAGACTGTGAACATTTAATTCATGAATTGCAGACACTTTTACGTAAAGAGTAGGCAGAACACATTTTCACTGGAGTAATAAATAACTTCAGATGTCCTTGTGAGAAATTCAGCAACAGGACTCACCTATTAATTTTCTCTACTGAATGCATTTCCACATCAAAGAAGTGTTACCTATCATTATTTTATGTTAACAGAGAGAGAAGATTTAATCTTCTTTTACATCACAATTCCCTTGCCTCAGTGGCCATGTGATCACTCAATATTACACCTATTCAAAATCTGTCATAAAGCTTAAAACCTACTGTCCTTATTCAATATCCATATCTATTTACTGCCAAGAGAGGTTAGGTAACTTATGGTTACAAGTTAACTAATAAAGAAGATAGGGGACTACTCTCTTAATATTCTATTAGTATATATATATAGACATGTTCAAGCATTCATATACAATTTTACAATATTAATGAGGTAGTTGTTATTGTAAGTGTATAACACATGGACCAAGTCCATTACTAATGCTAACTATGCTACTTAAATTTACTTGAATTAGAGTTGTAGATCTATCAATGAAGATTCACTGAAATCTTAAATTTAAGCCACCATTTAGAAGTAATAAGAGAGAGAAAAAATAAGGCTAAGAGCAGTAAGCATAATAAAGGGCAGAGTAAAGAGAAACATAAGAGAAATACAAAATACACCTGGAACCTCACAGAAAAAAAAAGACCTGGAAGCCATGACTACTGTATTTATATATCACTAAAGTGAGATTTAAATTTGTTTTGTTTGGGTCTTGGGGGTAGAATGAGGATCAATGGGAAGAAATTACAGGGAACAGATTTCACTCAGTGTAAGAAAACTTGATAATACAATGTCAGAGACAGAAAATTCCTGTGACAGTATACTACAGGCCCCAAAGGTGTAGCAGAGGTCCCAAAGGTGAGCTTGGTGGGTGATGGTTCTCTAAAAAGGAAACCCAATTAAGACCAGGGGTACCTGAATAAACACTATTATCCATTTATAGTCATAGTTTAAATGCAGGAAGATAACATGAATGCACTTCCCATTTGGAAGATAAATTTATCATCAGTATATTAAATGTATTAAGAGGACGGAGACCAAAAGGAAGCCACTGAATAGTTCAAATAGTACCTAAGGAAGGCTAGTGTGGTGAAAATGAGCCAGAAGAATCAGGAAAAGATATTCTAATAACCTGGATCAATTATATGTTAATATTATCTATTATTGTACCTATAAGATGAAACAAGATTTAAAAATAACTTAGAACTATAACTTATCCTATTATTTATTATAACCTGTTATCGTAACATATTTTAAAATCCATATTAAAAATATAGTCACAGTATATTATGTTCAAAACTGAATTTATCTTTCTCAAAAAGCCTATTTCTTTCTATTCCTGTAATACCTATTTCAGCTGTTAGTAATATAATTCATCTAGTAACCTTGTTAAAAATCTCAAGGTCATCTTTTGTTTCCTCTGAGGTCCATTACACTCAGCTATGCAGAATGTCTTCATTATCCTCTCTGCCACTGCTTTAACTAAAATGGACATCACCTCATGCTTGGTTCCCTTTGACTGTAACAGCCTCCTGATTTTCCTGTCTCCACTCCAGTCTGAGTAGATGAAGTACCAACTCCTTAGCAGGACATAAAGGTCCCTTCCTAAATGTGGCCTCACCCCACTTCTCAAGCCTCATCCTTGGCTATTCTTTCCCAAGAAACCTATGCCACACATATATAAAAAATTCCATTATTACCTAGTCATTTCATACATTTTCTAGATTATAAACTTACCCATTTAACAAGGCATTTGTCAAATGTTAGTGCTTGGCCAAGGGACATTTTTAACCAATCTCTATTTAGTAAATAAACCAACAATCATTGTATTCTATTAGTAGTGAATTTTTTAGAATGACTGAAAAATAATTCTCCCTCAATATATTCTCCCAGATTACTAAACATTTTTTTCTAATGTATAATATGCCACATATTACAATTTTCAAAACTCAATATATTTATTTTCATTATTAAAAATAAGAGCTACTCATTTTAGAAAAATTGAGAAGGAAAAACACCCAAGCATCAACTATATAAGTCTACAGAGCTAATGAGGTTAAAATGAGGTCATCATGGTGGGTCCTAAACCATTATGACTGTTGTCCATAAAAAGGGGGGTGGGGATTTGAAATGGACATGCATACAGGGAACAGGCCAGGTGAAGGCTGGCGTTATGCTGCTGCAAACCAAGGAACTACCAAAACTGAGAAAAAGGCCTGGAACAGACCCTTCCTCACTACTTCAGAGGGAGCGCAACCCTGCTACCACCCTAACCTCAGACTTCCAGCTTCCAGAACTGCAAGGGCACTCTGTTCATGCCATCACGGTAGCCCGGGAAAATAATACAGCAAGTTGTAGGAAAAGGGACTTCCTAAGAAGTTGCATAGCAACTAAAAGCAATAACTGGATTCTGTACTGTAGTGTAAAAATTCCATAAAGAAGACATTATCTGATCAACTAACAAAACTGAGATATGCAAGGTAGATCAAACTATTGAGTTAATTTAAATTTATCAAATAGTAACTGTTACTGTGGTTACATAAGAAAATATCCCTATTCTTATTACATATATATTGAAGTATTTGGGGTAAAGAAACATGAAGTATGTAACTTATCCTCAAATGATTCAGTAAAAACATTACATATATGTAATGTGTGTGTGTGTATATATGTACATATATGTATATATACATACATATATACTATATGTGTATGCACACACAGGGAAAAGAATGGGAGGAAGGAGAAAGCTCACATTAAAAATGGGGAAGGAGGAGCATACCAATATTAAATCTGGATAAAGAGCGTGTCAATATTCTGTGTGCTATTTTAATTTTTACACCTTTTTTGTAAGTTTGACATTATTTGCAAAAACAAAAAGTAAAAAAGAAACTTTATTTCGCTCAGCATAATGCTCTCCAGTTCCATCCATGCTGTTGCAAATGGTAAGAATCCCTTCTTTTTAACCGCAGTTTAGTATTCCATTGTGTAGATGTACCAGTTTTTTTAATCCACTCATCTGTTGGAGAGCATTCTACTAAGCGAAATAGGCCAGTCAGAGAAAGATAAATATCACATGATCTCACTCATTTGTGGAATATAATGAACAACATAAACTGATGAACAAAAACAGATCCAGAAACAGAGACACATTATCAGACCAGCAAACCTCAGAGGGAAAGTAGGGGAGGGTTGGGTTAAGGAGGAGAGGACTTGTATGCCTTTATATAAGCCTAACCAATGGACGCAGACACCAGGGGGTAGGGGGGCATTGGGGGGATAAGGATACATATGTAATAACATCCTATCTAATAAAAGAGAAACATGGTAATTAGCGTAAGACTGCTACCATTCCCATTGGCTAATCAGGGTGATATGCAAATTAACTGCCAGCCAAGATGGTAGCCGGCAGCCAGGCAGCTTGAAACTAACATGAGGCTTGCTTGCTTAAATGATGGAGGAAACCAACATTCCCCGCCTGCCTTGCCGGCCTCTGAGCCTGCAGTTTGAAACATTGTAACAAATATAGAAGCTAAACAAAACCCCAGAAACCTGCTTTCAGCGGGCTGGGATCTCAGAGCTGGAGTTAGACATTGTTTCAATTATAGAACCGAAACAGACCAGATACCTGCTTTCAGCAGCGGAGGCCTAAGAGCTGGAGCCTCAGAGCTAAAGCTGGCCCAGAATAAAAAAAAAAAAAAAAAAAGAAAAAAAGGAGCAGTTGGGAGCTTCCGTCACCTGCCAGCCTGAAAACAGCCCTCATAGAAAAAGGAGCGGTTGGGAGCTTCCGTCACTCGCCAACCTGAAAACAGCCCTCAGCCCCTCACCCAGACTGGCCAGGCACCCAAGTGAGGACCCCCACCCTGATCCAGGACACCCTTCAGGGCAAACCAGCCGGCCCCCACATGTGCACCAGGCCTCTATCCTATATAGTGAAAGGGTAATATGCCTCTCAGCACCGGGATAGAGGAGCCGCGAGGCCTCCTGGCACTGGGATCAGCGTGACAGGGGGCAGCACCAAAACCCCCTGATCGCCCTGCGGCTCTGTGTGTGACAATGCGGCGCCCCAACCCCCTGATTGGCCCTGCTCTGTGTGTGACAGGGTGCGGCGCCCCAACCCCCACCCCCCACTACCACGGGCCCTGCTCTGTGTGTGATGGGGTAGAGCCATAACCTCTCCATCGGCCCTGCCCTGAGTGTGACAGTGGCGGTGCCCCAACCCCATGATCGGCCCTGCTCTGTGGGTGATAGAGAGCGACGCCCCAACCGCCCCCCACGGGCCCTGCTCTGTGTGTGATGGGGTAGAGACATAACCTCCCCATCGGCCCTGCCCTGAGTGTGACAGGGTGTGGCACCCCAACCCCCTGATCCGCCCTGCTCTGTGTGTGACAGGGGGGAGCTCCCCAACCCCCTGATGGGCCCTGCTCTGTGCGTGACAGGGGGGAGCTCCTTAACCCCCTGATCGACCCTGCTCTGTGTGTGACAGGGTATGGAGCCCCAACCCCCCTGATGGGCCCTGCTCTGTGAGTGACAGGGGGCAGCGCCCCAACCCTCTGATTGGCCCTGCTCTGTGCGTGACAGGGGGTGGCGCCGCAACCTCCCCATCGACCCTGCCTTGAGTGTGACAGGGGGAGGTGCCCCAACCCCCCAATCGGCCCTACCCTGAGCGTGACTGAGGGTGGCATCGCAACCTCCCAATCCGCTCTGCTCTGTGCATGACAGGGGGCGGCGCCCCAACTCCCCAATCGGCCCTGCTCTGAGCCCGACCAGGGGCTGCACCTAGGGATTGGGCCTGCCCTCTGCCACCCAGGAGCAGGCCTAAGCCAGCAGGGCGTTATCTCCAGAGGGGTCCCAGACTGCAAGAGGGCACAGGCCGGGCTGAGGGACTACCCCTTCCCCCCGAGTGCAAAAATTTTTGTGCACCGGGACTCTAGTCTAATCTAATAAAAGAGAAGATGCAAACTGATTGTACCTCTGCTACACCCACAAGCCATGCCCACCAGCCAATCAGGAGCAAGTATGCAAATTAACCCAACTAAGATGGCAGCGCCACGGAGCTGGAGCGAGCAGGAGGCTTGGGTTGCCCCCAGCAATGGAGGAAGCCAAGCTTCCTGCCTGCCCTGCCAGCCCTGGGCTCCGCTCAAGGCTACAAAGTTTCAATTATAGAAGATAAATAAATCCCAGATACCTGCTTCCAGCCCGTGGCCATGGCCAGCCCGAAAATGACCATCAGCCCCTCACCCTGGCTGGCCAGGCACCCCAGTAGGGCTCCCAACCCTGAAGGGGCTGTGGGCCAGCCTGCAAACAGCCATCAGCCGCTCACCCAGGCTGCCCAAACCCCCATGGGGTGAGGGTCCCTGCTGGGGGGCTTGACCAGCCTGCAAACAGCCATCAGCCCCTCACCCAGACTGGCGAGGCACTCCAGTGGGGACCCCCACCCTGAAGGGGCTGTAGCCAGCCTGCATACAGCCATCAGCTCCTCACCCAGGCTGGCCACACCCCCATGGGGTGAGGGTCCACGCTGGCGGGCTTGGCCAGCCTAATAACGGCCATCAGCCCCCTCATCGAGGCTGACCAGGCACCCCAGCAGGACCCTCACCCTGATCCACGACACCCTTCAGGGCAAACCAGCCGGCCCCTACCCATGCACCAGGCCTCTATCCTATATAATAAAAGGGTAATATGCAAATTGATCCTAACAGCAGAACCACTGGGAATGACTGGTCACTATGACACACACTGACCACTGGGGGTCAGACGCTCAATGCAGGAGATGCCACCTGGTGGTCAGTACGCTCCCACAGGGGGAGCTCTGCTCAGCCACAAGCCAGACTGATGGCTGCCAGCACAGTGGTGGTGGCGGGAGCCTCTCCCGCCTCCTCAGCAGCACTAAGGATGTCCGACTGCAGCTTAGGCCTGCTCCCTGCTGGCAAGTGGACATCCCCCGAGGGCTGCCGGGCTGCCAGAGGGATGTCTGACTGCCAGCTTAGGCCCGTTCCCCTGGGGAGCGGGCCTAAGCCAGCAGGTGGACATTCCCCGAGGGGTCCCAGACTGGGAGAGGTCACAGGCTGGGCTGAGGGACCCCCCTGCGAGTGCACAAATTTTTGTGCACCGGGCCTCTAGTAATCAATAAAGAAAAATAAAATAAAAAAGAAACTTTAATGCTAAGGTACTGTTGGAAATGTTTTTAGTAGAACATACATGTATAAACAACAGAGTAATAAAAGATAAAATGAAGAGAGAGAGGAGAAGGGATGGAGGGAGATAAGTTACGCTAGAAAAAGTATAAATCAATTCTCTTCTTCCTTTTTTGGGGGGGGGGGGGCGGTGAAAAGGAAGATTCCTTTCTGGTTAACATAACCAAAGAAATTTGCCAGTTTACATAAAATTCTTAGTTGGAAAGAAATGCGTTGGACAGATACCAGTTACTGGCATATCAAGCAGACATAAATACCACAGTAAGTAGTCATTTATCGGGTATCGCTGTGCAGAGTTGCAAGAAAGCATCCACAGGCAGAACAAAAGCCACAGCAGAGATGCTGCTTTTCAGATAAACTGCCACTGCAGGTGACATGGCCCAGTGCCAGGCACAGAGGCAGCGAGGGACTGGAGACAACTTCACAGCAGTACAGGACACCACCCAAAGCAAAGCGGTGTGAGGGAACAGGGTGAGAAAGCCGCCTTCTGTGAATTCAACCTCCAGTCCCACTGTGTGAGCCCATTAGCCTCATTATTCTCCAACCATTATCATTAATCCTGGCAAAATGGTAACTTCCAGCTGTACCTGGTAGCACACTACTGTGAAAATTTACACGAAGATTAAAAACGAAAAAAGTGTATTTTCTAAGCCTTTTTCTTCTTATAAAAAGTCTCTCTCCTTCCACCCTTCTTCTGCCTTCTAACCACTAGAAAACGTAAACTGCTTGGACAAGCAGGAAGCTACCACAAATGAGGTTTTGTTGCTTATTTTTATTTTCCTCAAGTCAATACATCAAGGTACTTCAATAATTTAAAGAAAAAAATTATGAAAAATTGCCCCAAAATGAATGAAATTGGCCAATCTGTAAATGACACACTGGAGGAAGAGTATCCAAATTCTACTCATGGTGGATTTTTATACAGGCATGACATTATTAGCGTGTTTAAGACAGTGATGTCCGTTTTGAAGAAAAGCTTGACAGAAGGGGGATGGTCAGCATGCAGATTATAAAAGGGAAGCACAGAAAGTAAGAATTGGGCAGTGTGTCCTACACAGACCTAGAGACGAGGGTGTTCAACCACATAAATGTGAACATACTGATTTTGTTGCAGGCATTCTTTCTCTATATTGGGGACAGAGGTATCATCTAGCAGGACCATTAAGATCTCCATTGGAATCCACTCATTATTCTATGAGGGCAGGGCCTTGTCTGTTTTGGTTGCCTCTGTGTCCCTGGAACCTAGAAGAGTGTAAGCACTGAACAAATATTGTTCAATAAATTAAGATAATCAAATTTCTCTTTTATTCGAAGTCAATGTTACCACATGTGATTTTTGCTTATATCTGGATCCCCAAACAGTTTCTGCTGGCCAGAAAAAATAAATATTCTGATTTCCTAGATAGCAAAATTCTTCATGACAAATAATTCTGCTTTTATACTATCACTTGCAAGTTTGCTTAGTACAAATTAATAACTAAAACATTTATCAATAACTAGGACATTAAAAAAAAAAGGTTTCTAGCTGCTATTGTCAGGCTGACTTTACTGATTTTACATTTGAATCTCTTTATCTGTTGTATTAAAATCTTGATCTTGACATTAACAGAATTACTTTTTTGCTTAATTGACAATATTCCCATAACAGTTTCAAAAAGAACTATATCATTATTACCTAAACATAAGAGGAGTTTAAAAAGTTGAGAATCTTTTCTGTTTTTGTTTTTGTTTTTTGTCTATAAAACATATCTAACCAGAGATATACTTATCTTACTCAGGTTACTTATTCCAATGTGTTTTCAATTTTTAGGTATTGGATTTTTCCCCTCTTTGATTTTATTTTTTAAATAATATAAAACATTTCATAATTTCAAAGTCAAGACTATTAAAGAATATAGATTCTATTTGTGAATGACATTTTCTACTCTGTATATCTTTAGGAAAGACACTGTAAACTGAGTCACAGGGTAAACAGGTAGGGAATCTTGCTAGAGAATGGCAAAGTTCCCTTCTTTGAAGTGTGTCATTTTGCATTCCCATCAGCAATGTAGGAGAATGCCCATTATCCCACAGCCTCATCAACAGAATATGTTGGGACTGAAATATATTGGAGTTTAGCCAATCTGAAAGACACAGATGGAATTTCAGTACAATTTATATTTCTTTTATTATGAGAGAGGTTGGATATTTTTTCATGTGTTGAAAGGACAGTGACATTTATTTTTCTGTGAATTGTTGCCATTTTATTAGATTGTTGGGTTTATTTCTCTCTAATTTTGTTATTTATAAATGAGGTCCACTAGCCATTTGCCTAAGTTTTAAATCTCAAATGTTTTTATTCAGTTTGTCATTTGTCTTTTGACTTTGCTTCTAATGTATTTTGTCATGTGAAAGTTATTATCTATGTATAGGTAACCAAAGTGGTCAGGTCTTTCTTCTCATACTTTTGGATTTTGAGGTATAGCTACAAAAGTTTTCCCCACTCTCAGATTATACAAAAATTCATTAATATTTTCTCCTAGCAATGGTTTCATTTTTTCACATTTAGGTATCTGATCCTTGGTTTTGCAAAACAGATAAAAGATTTTTTTTTCATATGGCTAGCACATATCATTTATTATAAAGTCTATCTTTCCCCACTGTTTTGAGTTTGGATGGGGGTTTATATCCCTTCTTCCCCCAACCAACACTGAGCCACTAGGATAGGACAAAATAGATATTTAACAAATATTTGATGATTAAATAAATGAATGAAAGAACATAATTTACTAACTGTACCTCAGGAAATTCTGATGAAGGTAGTATTTTCCATGAACCACATATATATTACTTAGTGTAAAGGATACAGTTTTCACCTAAAACCAAAAATCTACATGCAAAATAGCACAGGAGTTCCACTGGATAAGGAGAATAATGACCTGTGAGTCACGTGTGGACAGATTGAGAATGGGCTGCAGGAAAGTCATAGGGTAATATGAAGGGGTTTTTATAAAACATTTTAAGGAAAACAAAAGTTTTGAGTAGAGCTGTTTGTGGGTGTCTTTTTTTTTTTTAGGTAGTGGTGATAAGAAGGTTAAGGTGGTAAGCTTTGTGACATGGTTTGGTTTAAAAAGGAGTAGGCTCACACTGAAATGAGTAGAAACAGCATGTGGCAGGCACTGTGGTGAGTGAGGAAGGCATGTGGAATGACATATTCTAGAAGCTAGAAGCTAAAAGCACAACTACTACAGCCTCCTGTACCAGGAAGAGGTAGAAGTCTGGTTTCTCCCCCCGACACACTTCCAGGTAAATCACTACAGGAATGAGCAATTACTGTTACACAATTCCTCTCAACATCATGTGGATGGGATATTACTGGGGAGCAATTTTCTATTATTCTTACAAAATCTAAAAATGTTTTTGTTAGTAAGTTATATTAATGTTTTTAATGAAATATTAAGTAAAGTTGATAGGAAAGCATAGAGTTACTTCAGAAGAACCACAAAATTTGTATAATTTTTTTCCAACACAAATGTAATATACCTGGGAAATAATATATCATTTCACCTTATCTTGCTTGTATATAGCACAGTAATATGTCACTAAACAAAATATAGTTTCCATTTCATGTATCCACAATTCAGATTTCAGGTGTTTAGAGAATCTAGAACTTGGCAAAAACTCAAAGCATCAAAAGGCGTGAATAAAACAAGCACAAAACTTAGGAAGTGTAATGATGGAGTCACTGTCATCTCTCGGGCTTTTACCTTGCCTTCTATGCATATGTAATCCATTTCAAAAAATTATATTTTTCCAAGGAAAATGATGAAAAAACACTGTTATCTGAAAGTATGAACTTCATTTCTATGGAACTTTTTCAGTATGGGACTATCCCGTTCCTATAGATGCTGACATCTGAGGCACTCTTCTACTCATTGTGGAATGATTCTATCAGGTAAGAGTAGTAACTGAAGTTAGTAGGTATCTTTTCTGCTTTGTTAACTTCTTTAGCAGACACAAGCTTGTACAAAGAAGTAGTTATGATACTGTATAGTGGCCTTACAACGTATATGGATGTAATATACATGACAATAGCACAAAGCAGGAGGGAATGGAAATGAGTTGGAACAAAGTCAATATATCTTACAGGAATTAAACTACTATTAATCTGAAGTAGATTGAGATACTTGAGATAAACTGAAATAATTAAGATGCACTGACTAAGAAAATAACTAAAAAAAATTGTTAATGAAATGTAATGGTGGACCAGGAATATCTATTCAATATAATAATATATAAAGGAGGAATAGAAAAACAAAAAGACCCAAGACTAAAGAACATAATTAGCAAAATGGCAGATATGAATCCAACCACATCAGTAATAGCATTAAATGGCAGAGAATATTAGACTGGATATTTATGATCCAAATATTCTATCTACAAAATAATTGCTTTTGAATTAAAGACAAAATAGGTTGGAGGTAAAATAATGGAAAAATATATGCAATGCAAACAGTATCCATTTGAGAGTTGGATTGGCTGTGCTAATATCAGGCAAATAGACTGAAACATTGCTAGAAACAGAAACAAATTATGATGAAAAAAATATTCATTGGGAAAATATAACAATTCTAAACATATGTGTATAGTGACAGGCTGAAAAATGACCCCTATCACAACAAAGATACCATGTCCCAGTCTCTAGAACCTATAAATGTTAACTTATTTGGGAAAGGGACCTTTGTGGCATGACTAGATTAAGGATCTTGACATGGAAACATTTCCCTGGATTACCTGGGAGTACCATAAGTAATCACATATACACTTCAAGACAGAGATTCCACAACAGAGAGGAGAAGGTGATGCGGGGACAGAGGCAGACATCTTCTGTAGGAAGAGCAACACTGACTTACCATTTCTGGGCTCTAGAACTGTGAGAGAATAAATTTATGTGGTTTTAAGCCACCGCGTTTTTGTTAATCCATTACAGCAGCCATAGGAAACTAATACACATGTTCAACAGCAGGGCTTAGAAATACATGAAGAGAAAACTGACAGAGCTGACAATATTTGGGGATTTCAACATCCCATTAGCAAAAATGCATAGAAAGAGACAGAAAATCAACAAAGATATAGAAGACTTGAACACAATAAACCAAACTGATCAACTGGAATCTTTAGAACATGCAACAAGAGCAAAATACTCATTCTTCTCAAGAGCAATGAAGACTTGTATAATGTAGACCATCTCCTAAGTCATAGAGCAAGTCCCCATACTTTTTTATTTAATCCTCACCCAAAGATATGTTTTGATTTTGAGAGAGAGAGGAGGGGAGAACGAGAGAAACATCGATTATGTGTCCCGACTGGGCATGGAACCTGCAACCTAGGTATGTGCCCTGACCAGAAATGGAAGCTGTAAGCTTTTCGGGTACAGGACAACGCCCCCACCAACTGAGCTACCAGCCACGTCAAGTCTCAATACATTTAAAACAACAAAAATCACGCAAAGAATATCCTCCAATCACAATAAAATTAAATAAGAAACAAAAAACCAGAAAGATATTTGGAAAATCCACAAACATTTGGGAACTAAACGATGCACTTTGGAATAACCATAAGTAAAAAAAGAAATCACAAGGAAAATAAGAAAATGTTATGAGATGAATGAAAATAAGTAAACAAAACATAAAAGTTTTATGGGATGCAGCAAAAATAGTACATAAAGAGGAATTTATTACCATAAAAACTACTATTAAAAAAAGCAAAAAGAACTCAAATTTAAAATTGTTTCCCACATCAAGAACCTAATAAAAGAGAAAACTGAATTCAAAGCAAACGAAAGGAAAGAGATGAGTATTAGAGTGAAAGCCCAACAAAAGAAAAACAAACACAATAGGGCAAAATAAATAAAAATGTGTTTAAAAAAAATCAGCAAAACTGACAAACCTTTAGCAAGAATAACCAAGAAAAACAAGATGACCCCAATTACCAAAAATCAGGATGAATAAGGTAACATCATGAACAACCTTAGAGAAATTAAAATGATTGAGGGCATATAATGAATAACTTGTATACCAATAAGTTAGAATATTTAAATAAATAAATTCCAAATTACTGATTCTAATGACAGAAAAAATAAAATATGAATAAACGTACAACAACTAAAGAATTGATTGGTAATTTAAAATCTTCCCACAAAGGAAATTCCATGTCCGGATGGCTTCAGTGGTGAATCTGACCAAATATTTAAAGAAGAAATAATACTAATCTTTCACAAAGTCTTTCAAAGAGTAGAGGAAGTGGAAACACTTTACTACATCGCATCATATGAGACAAATATTATCCTGACATTAAAGTCAGACAAAGATATCACAAGAAAACCCATATCAATATTAACTCCTTATCATAGATGAAAAATCCTCAAGAGCAATAATTTCTCAATAAAATATTAACAAACAAAAATACACATCAAGAGAATGTATAACATCCAAGTGTGATACATTTAAGAAAATACAAGATTAGTCTACCATCCCAAAATCAATTAATGTAATAATCATATTTCACTTTTTGTTTCCTGTTTGGACAACTGTTCTCTATTTCAAGATCACAAAGAAATTCCCCTGCATTATCTTCTAAAAGTTTTCCTCTTATATTTAAACTGTGTCCCCGAAATTCAAATGTTGAAATCTTAACTTGCAAGTAACACATTATATGACCTGATTTGGAAATAAGATAATTACATATGTCATTACTTATTTTAAGATGAGATCATACTGGAGTAGAGTGTGATCCTCATCCAATATGACCAGTATCCTTAAAAAAAGGGGAAATGTGGACACAAACAGGACACAGAGAGAGGAGGATGTGAAGAGACAAGGGAGAAGACAGGTGCCAGATGCATACAGCCTAGACAGGCTCTTCCTTCAGAGGCCTCAGAAGGAATAACCCTGCTGAACTCTGATTTCAGACTTTCAGCCTCCAGAACTGGGAGACAGTTAAGTGTCTCTGTTGATTAAGCCACCCAGTTTGTGGTGCTTTGTTATGACAACTCTAGGAAATGAATACAATTATTATTTACCTTAGCACCTAAATTGAAAAGTCATGCCTTTCCCCACAGATCTGAAATATCAGCTCTACAACAGATGAAGTTTATTCATATGTCTTGGTCTGTTTGTGGGGTCTCTGCTCACCTCAGTTAGTCTATTTCTCCTAATTTTCCCTAATTACTGCAGCTTTATAATAATTCTTGATCTATATTAAGAATCCCTCTGAAATCTGTTCCTGTTCCTTGGCTCATTTATAATATTTTTTTCATATTCCAACAAAACAAAAACAAACCTGCTGGAACTTGAACTGGTTTTTATTTTGAATTTATAAATAAATTTGTAGAGAATTAAGAACCTATCAACATGGGACACCCCACTTACTTAGATGTTCTTTCTGAACTACGAATCTCTCAGTAAATTACATGTCAGGACTAAAAGCAAACCAAACAATAGTAATTTAAGAATTTTTTCAAACTTTGTAAAAATGTGCCCCCATTCTCCAGGGATTTAGATCCAATCACTTCAAGGAGTGGGGAGGGTAGAGGGAGTGATAAGTCCAGAGTAGAGAATAATTAGTACCAACTGAAGCTACCATGGCTATATACACTCTTGGCCACATCATTATCAATGTGGAAAAGGAAAAGGCAACTGGAAAAGGAGCAATATGGAAAAAAAAAAAGCATGTTAGCTTCCAGCAAATAGATACACACTGAGTGGCCAGATTATTATGAGCACCCATCAGTACTTCGTTGGACCACCTTTTGCCTTCAATACTGCGGCAATTCTTCTTGGCATTGACTCCACGAGATGTGAAAGGTGATGCGAGGAATCTGACACCATGATTGATGAATAGCACTGTCCAGTTCTGTGAGATTTGATGGTTGTGGAACCAACTGCCTGATGGCTCTTTTACCTTCGTCCCACAAATGCTCAATTGGATTGAGATGTGGTGATTGTGGGTGCCACCTAAGCAAGGTAAAGTCTCCCTCATGTTCTTGAAACCACTCCTGCACAATACAAGCACCATGGCATGGCGCATCGTCTTGTTGGAAGAGGCCATATCTATCCTAGACAGCTCTCTTAAGAAACATGCTTTTAAATGCCATTTACCCAGGAAATGGAAACAAGGATGTGAATAAAGGTCAAAAAAAAGTACAACCCCTTTCAAATTTCAATCAAACCTCTCAACTTTACAGTGTTTCTAACCACTGTAATTTGGAACATAATATGCCACTACAAAAATCTAATGCTACATCATTACAAACTTAGCCATCTCAAACTTTCGGTCTTGCTATAGGCACCTACAGCACTTTTTGATCAACATGAGGTTCTTTGTATCAACTATGCTGTCATCACTTGAGAATTGTAAATTTTCTATTCAAATGAAAAGGTTAGAAAAAATTGACCCAGTTCATTCAGGTATAAGATCTGTGAACAGATTTATATTTAGTAATAGATAGGAAAAACAAGGATGGTAGAGAAACAAAATCTGAAAATTTTTGTTTTCTCTCAGACAAAAAGATTTTAAAAAATCATTGCTTTTAGTTTATCCATATCATCTGGAAAAGAGATAACATACTCATTTTATTTTTCTTTACCTCCTCAAGAAAGTGACTACTCATGAAATGGTAGGGAAGACAAAAGCTACAAAAGCAAATGTGATTCTAACTAGCAGACTTGGGTCAATTCATCAATAGATGCCTTCATTAGATTCATGCCACCCTTGAGCACTGAGAAGTTTTCTATGTCAACAGCCTAAGCTATCAAAGAGGAAGAAACCTCCAGAAGAGGAGTGATACAGTCTGTCTCATAGACACTCAGTCAATACCTGTTAAATGAATGAGTTTCCTTTATTAAAATTTAAATAAACTATATATCCTTCAGCTAAAGTAAAATGCTCCATTTCATCAACTTTTATAAATAGACCTATCTTTCTGCTCAGAGTATGATTTTCTTTGTCTCTCACTCCATAATATAGGTTCATAATATCAACATTATATTGTAAGAGATATATGATGATCGGTCTGAACGCATACATTTTTATATTATTTGAAAGTATGAAAGCCTATTTCTCATTTATATTTCTGAAGCAGAATAAAAATAAATAGATTTTTTGTCCAGGTAATATTAAGTAACACAGACCAATCTTTGGGATGTAAAGACTACTTTGAGTTTACCGAGATTCCAACTCTTCAGAACAAAGAAAAGATAATTTATTTACCAAAAGACTAGTCAGACCTAGGTGGGTTTCCCTTCTAAAATACACAGGATATTATCTTCTGTGCATAAATCCAACACTTTAGCAATCTGCCAATCCTGCGTTTAGATCTGCATTACTTACAGGAAGCTCCGAGGATTAAAACGGCCAGATAAGACAGCAGGTATGGCCTTCTAACACAAACAGAAAATGTAGCATTACCAGTCCACCATGGAAATCATGTTCCTAAAAATGTCCTATCCCCTTGAATTAATATTTGGGCAACCAAATACTTTAAAAAAATGTGCTGGATATCTTAAAATGAGTCTGTCGGTTAATTAATTCTGTGATCCCCTGCTACCAGCAGAGTACTGTAGAATCTGTTATTATTCACTGTCCTATAGATCATCTGTTCTTGGTGCTGGTTTGTTCCAGGAAGAGAGACAGCTGCAACACTATATCCCTGTTCAACCTGAGGACCATCTGACTTTAATTGTAACACACAGCTTGATGTGGCTCTGGCTACGAGAAGCCAAAGTATCGTCTGTAATAATCTGGAAAAGCAGAAACCTGCCAACAGAGGGCTGAAAACAGGGACTTGTGCTGTCTGGCTGCCTGACGGGCTGCAGGAAATATGATTAATGAGTAAGGTATAATGATATCAGGAACCCGATTAGCACCACAAAAAGGTCACAGATCAAAGTAGTATGCATTTCATGAGCTACAATCATTGCATAAAATCTGTGGACTTGAAGAGGTAAACCAAAAGGAGGAGGGGATAAAACCCTTATGTGATAACATGCTAACAGATACATAAAATACCATACTGATAATTCAGTCACTTATATGAAGTTAACAGGAAATTATGAAATGAAACAATATGGACTGTGCTGTAGGAAAGCTTTGTTCATGATAGGTGTATAATAAATATTTTTTGAATGAATGATTAAATTCTTCCATAAAGACACATGTAAGTAAAATCAAGTATCCTTCCTAATTATGGATTAAAATGATCAGAGATGTAAATATTCAACTCTGAACTATATTTGCATTTAATTTGCAGGGATTTTTAAAAATATACTCTGCTAAGAATGTATGCTTATTCAGAGCCTAAACTATGAAGACATTTGTAACACTTATAGGAAGAGGAATCATTGGGAGAAATGTTTAAGGACTTAATAGGTTATAATAACTATGCAGTTAGCATTGTAAAATACTATTTTGTAGATAATTTCACAGTCATGTCTAAGTTTAAATCAGGGGCAGGCAATACAAAATCTGACTGGAAAACAATGTGGTAAGTTGCCCCTTCTTTTCTTTTTCTGATGCCTTTAAGAAACGAGTCTCAAATAAATCTGGTTCTTCTGAGAGTAAAGATGAAAAGTACTGTCAGGAGAATGGCTTACCTCAATCTATACAATTACATTTTCTTAACTGTCAAAATATTGTTGAAAAGCTTTTAATGCAATTAATTCAATGTCTCTGCCTCTTAGACCTCTTTTACAGCAAAGTGAACACACTAACAAACTTTTTTGTACTGTAAATGATACTAAATATGGTTATGATTAATAGAGAGCTGACATCCTTGAGACTTACAAGTATAAACCATATTTGAGAAAAAAAACATTTCAATCACGAAATAATATGATTTTAATTATTTTCTTAAAAATTTATTCCAGATTGGAGATGATTATTTATACTTTTCAAATATTACATAAATGTTATTTTATACCTATCTATGGTAAAAACATGATTTTAATTGGCAATTCCAAGGGAACCAATGAAAAATGAAAAAGATAAGCCACAGATGAGGAAAAAAAGTATTTAGAAAAGATATGTTGAATAAAGGGCTTTTCTGAAGAATAAAGATCTCTTAAAATTAAATAATAAAAAGACAAAGAGTTCAATTGAAAAATAGGCAAAAGATGTTCACAGAACATATGTGAGTAGAAAATAAGCCGGTAAAAAGGTTCAACATCATTAGTCATTCGGGAATAAAAAATTAAAATCACAGTGAGATGTCTACTAGAATGGCTAAAATAAATAAGACTGACAATATCAAGTCTTGGCAAGGATATGGAAAACTGGAAGTTCACACATTGTTGGTGGGAATGCAAAATGGTAAACATGTTCTTATCATATGACCCAGCAATTAAACTCCTAGGAATAGAAGAGAAATGAAAACAGATGTCCACTTTAAGACATATACAGATATTCATAATAGCCTCAAACTGGACAAAACACAATGTCCACAAACTGGTAAACAGGTAAACAAAATCTATTGTACCTTTACAATAAAATGCCATGCAGCAATACAATAAAATTAACTACCGATATATGCAGCAACATGGATGAATCTCAAAAACATCATGCTAAGCGACAGAAGCCAGGCACAAAAAGACAACATATTGCCTGATTCCATTTATATAAAATTTCTAGAAAAAGCAAAACTATAGAGACAGAATCAGTGGTTGCCTGGGACAAGGAGTGGGAGCAGAGACAGACTACAAACTGGTACAAGGAAACCCTGTGGAGTGATACAAGTGTTCTAAAGCTGGTTACACAACTGTATAAATTTACTAAAACTAAATGAATTTGTGTACTTTTAAAAAGGAGAATTTTATGGTATGTAAATTATGCCTCAATAAATGTGTTTTAAAAGGGCAATCACACACACGCACACACACACAAAATTGTAAAATGACTATACCTTCTATTGACTTCTATGTGCTCTGGGAAACAAAATCACACAACTATAGATAACTGCCACATTTAAAATCTGACTTCTCCTTTAATATCTTTCAGAGCTCAGCTTTGTCTTTTGCTGTCATTTTAATAATTTAATGAGAATTTTCAAAAGTGCGTGAGGTGGAAGTATAATGCAACATGTACCTTACCACTGTGATAGAAAAAATTTTAAGGAAAAAAAAAAAAGACTGTAATAGAATAATATTCCGTACTATTTTCTGAGTGTCTACTATAAGCCAGAGACTATTTTAGATATTTTACACAAACAATTACAATTTTATAATCATAATTTCCAAATTATAAATGAGGAAACCAAGGCTCAGAAAGATTAAATTCCCCAAGATCCCATAATCAGCAAAGTGATTTATCCAGGATTAAGAAAACTGGTCTAACTTCAAAGCCTATATTCTTTTCACTCCCACTGCATAGCTCTCAGTATATATGTACCACGTGAAATTTCAGGAAGAATGAGATTACAATTGGGATCTGGAAGATAGGATTAAAATATAATTGTTGGCATAAAAAGTAAGAAATGCCACCTAGAAAACTAGAATGCAATAATTTTCCTTGTTTAAGTGTAATTTAGATTTCATATTTAATATGAAGTATAAAATATTACTTTTAAACACTAAGTTTAAAGCTCCCTGCTTCTAAACTTTTATGAAAATTAAAGCAAAATGGAAAAGTCGTATTACTTTTTTTAAAAACAGCTAACCCGTATGATAGGACATTAAAGTCCACTAGAGAAGATTCTAAAGAATTGTTTATAAGCACAATAATTACTGTGCTCTTAAGCATTTATATTCTAAATATTACATGAAGAATTTCTTCAAAAGACAGAGACAGGATATAATTTGAATATCATTCCCATTATCAAAATGTGCAATGGCCTCCTAAACTGGAACACAGAATTATGTTCTGCTGGTACAAGAAATCCACATGGGAAAAAGCAGTTTAACTTACAACTTAGGCTTATAATTTTGAATTATCACATACATATAAAAGTAACCTAAATTCTGTATAAGACAATAAAAGAAAACCATTATACCTTTCATGTCAATAAAATTTTATCAAGTTTATATGAAGATTCATGAACTATTATGTCACTCTCAGTTATTCCATCATCTCCAGTTTCGTCCAGAAGATCAAGGGTTAATGATTATACCAACACATGAAAGATACTTTGAGAAAAGAAAGGCTAATGACAGACAGAGTAGATGATTATTATCTTACCAATCTGTTTATGCGAACAAATTCTTCTGAGGTTTTGGCCCAAGGAGGAAGTTCAACATCAGACACTACTGTCCCATCATCCATCACTCCAAGATTATAATCATTGAAGTTGACAAACATCTCAGGGAGATAATAAAATTCAGGGATCAACTCCTATATAAAATAAAAGACAATGTCATATTATACATTACAGAATACTGACTAGATATTCATAAAAGGGCCTAGTTACTTACTATTGTGAAGGAAAACAAAATAAATGTTTTTCTCTTTTCATACTACAGCCCTATCACAAAGTTTCTATTAGTGTAGAAACCAAATTTAAGTAACATCTTACTGATTGGTTCTATGCTTTCCTTCAGGACAAATAACCTCAAAATTCCTAAATACCAATATTTGAGTAATTAATATTTGAGGTTTGACAAGATATAAACAGAGATTAACACACTATATCAATAACAACTTAAACTAGATATTTTGAGATATATGGAATTTTTGCCACTGCCTTGATCCCTTCATTAACTAGTAAGGTATTTATTACACTTTTATGTTTTAACAGTATATTCTGCTCATATTTCAAGACATTCAGATTTAGTTTTAAGGCACTAATACTGGTTTTAAAAAATCAAAATTTATAATTAGTCTAGAAAATGACCTACATAAGAAACTGGGTAAACTAAATATGAGTTTAATAGGATATTTAATAAGCAGAGAAATGAAGCCAGTTGGGTTTTTAATAAGCCCCATGTATAACTAGTTCTGAGGTCCTATAGATCAGACTTGAAATCCAGTCCTGACATGGGTCAGTGACTCAGTGGTCTTTCAGATACCCCTCAGGGCTAGCTATGGCAGGCCAGGCTTTCCCAACAGTTGAGTAAAATAGGGAGGTCATCAGATTTAGGACAAGGTCAGTATGAATTTGCCAGAGCAAAGGAAAAAGATTCAGCAGGAATTAAGCTATTATCACCTCCATCACCCATGTGAAATGTTGTTTGACTGTGAGTTGTACATCCTTTGTTTACAAGCACAGTAATTAACTAAGCATGGTAGAAATGAGCTTGTCCTCCAAATGCCTGACAACCACCTGGTCATTGGACTTAAAAACATTTAAACTAAGCAATTTTTAAAAAGTAAGAACCCTGTTAAAATTTCACCATAAATGAAAAGATAAAATAGCCACCCCCAAATTTTAAGATTCTCAACTCCAAAAATGATGCATGCAAGTCTAATTGACAAAAGGAGGAGAGGTATATGAGTGTTATTTTATGCAACGGAAAGCTATAGCCAACTTGTTTGAGCTAACATTTGTTGCATGAGATGGGTCAGGTACTAAAATAAACTCTTAATAAAACTTACTACATTTAATCTTCACAATAACTATACAAAGTAAGGTAGGATCTCCATTTTAAAAATGAATTAAGGGTCAAAGAGGTTAAGTAATTGTGCTCAAATTTACACAGCTGTTTTATGACATATTTAGAACTTAGATTAAGACTTGTGTATCTGTAAAACCTATGTTCTTAATCAGCAAATGACATGGATTCTACAGTATCCACAATGCTAATCATTTAAAATGTGTTTGACCTTTATTCTAAGTTATTTTAAAAAGCAAACATAAACTTTTCATTCTCTCGTGACACACAGACGTTCTCCTGAAAAAAATAGATATAGTACATACATGTAACATGCATATATACTACACATATAGCATTATTTAATAAAATTCATCAAACCAGGAAGAAATTTTAAAATATGCTATAATTATTTATTCAAATATGAAGGTAAGCCACTTTATAACTATTAATAATTTGCTCAAGTATGCATTCAATATATTTCAACTTAGACAAACGTACCAAAATGTCTTATTTTTTATTGCCTATTACTTGAGCTACTTCTACAATAAGAAAGATGACTATGCCTACCTTGTGTATTAAAAAACAAAAGCAGTATTTTGGCTTAATGAATTACTTATTCTTCCCATTTCAATAATACCCACTAATCCCATCCCCACCCCCAAACACTAACAAATGGAGGAGGTTGTGCTTCTTGGCATACTAAATTTAAGTTTACTTAACTAGAAATTAAATGGAGCAAATACAGACATAAAACAAATAAGAAAATTTTCACAGATGATATGAAGAAAAGCACTTTTAAGTCTTAATGGACCATGTTAACTTTTCAGTTATATAATTTCTAACATGAAAGGAGGGAAATAGTAACTCATCAATTTCAATAATTACCACAGATTTTATTTGAGGTTTCCTACTGAAGATATCCTATAAATTTTGCAAAATATATTTAAAAATTTTAAATCTTATTAATTAAAAATTAAGCTTAACATTTCACTTGAAATTCATTAATATTTGTTTTGGCCTCTTAATATGACCTCTGACCCCCATATCCACCCATTTCAATAGAGGAATCAGAACTTCTGCATGGTCCAGAGCAGAGGGAAGGGAAGAAGAGACACAGCGAATCAGTAAAATCTGTTGACTGAATGACTGAAAAATGATATTTAAACTCAATTTTCTAGGTACCACATACACCTGAAGACACCCTCTTTTTCTCTTTTGTGAAATTCTAAACAAGCAGATTATGTAAGGTGTCCAGGACAAGCAGTGTTAAGGTTAGTGTTTTTAAAAAGACAGAAGCCAAAGAAGAGAGAGAAGATATCCCCAAGATTAGGGAGGCAAATCTGCAATCAGCTTTCTTTCAGCCTGAACAAAAGGAGAAGGATTAAGTTAGGCTGGAACCCAGGGGATGCAGAGTTGTGATGGGGGTCACTACTTGCTCATTTGGGGTCTCTGTATGAACTAGAAAAAGGCAAGCCTTCTGGGCTAATGCAGCCCCAAGGGAACTCAGGTTGGTAAGTGGAGTACTGGATTTCTGTTCCTCTTCTTCCCTTCAGTCAAGAACCCTTGCATGGAAAACAAACTGTTGAAATATATGTGGTGACCATATGAGTGTACACATAAGGGAAGCTAGTCCCTTGGTCCCAGGATTTTTGGCATCAGCAAATATTTCTTAATCCAAGTTTGGTATATTAGCAGAGTTGTCTTCCAAAAAAACCTGTGCCTTAGAGAGTGAGGATATGACAGAAAGGAATTAAGATGTGGACCACATACGTCCAAATCTCATTTGTCTTGGAAAAAAGAGGCTCCTGCCCTACTCCTTTAATGCTGTGGAATGAATTTCTATATAGATACTTTGAAAAAGATTTAAATTCAAATTGGAACATGTCTTATATACCTGAACTGGTGGTTGTGAATTTATATATATTTCAATGATAAAGAACTACCAATGTATTCAATGATAATTATTTCTAGGAAACAAAATGGTAAAAAGAACTAAGTATGGGCAAAAATACAAATAGAATGTGTTGCTTTTATTAAAAAAATAAAACTTTTAAGGAGTTCCTGCTAAAATATTTTACTTAAGCCTTGGGTAGATACAAAGGGTAATGTAACATATCATTATCACAAAAAAACCCCACATTTATTTAGTTTTTACTCTTTGAGGGAAACTATGGTAGGGTCTGGAATGTGGATCTGTTAGGGTCTTCTCCCTTACAGATCACATTTAAATTGCTAAGAAAGAGTGAAAGAGTATATTCATTAAGAGGAAATTAGTTAAAGGAACAAATGGCACTCTAGAAATTCAAAAAAGAAAATGATGTCTAAAAGTTGGAATGGTCAGAGTAAGCCTTAGGGAAAAGAACATAATACATTGTATTTCTCTAATACAATACTCGTCAAACTGTATTGCAATTGTTTGCTTATATCTCCCTCTAAATTGAAGGCTCCATGAGACTGAGGACTTTACATATCTTGTTCACCACTACACACCTCCAAAGCCTTAAATACTGAATCTGACACAGCGAATCAGTAAAAATCTGTTGACTGAATGACTGAAAAATTATTTAAACTCAATGATAAGTAATCAGAGGGGAAAAACTAGAACAGTTCTGACAAGGGGAATATTTTAAAAGAGGTACAGTGATCATTAAAACATGCGTATGATTGTGTCCAGTGATCAATGAAGAAGTATTTCATTGGTTTAGAGAGGACCACATAAACAAAGTAGGAAATAAGTTGGAGACATAGGTAGGGTCAAAGTGTGGAAAGCCTGAATACCAGGCTACAAAGTTCAGCTTATTCTCCATAAGAAATTTTTTTTTTTCCATAAGGGAATTTAAAAAATGAACATGAATTTAAAATAGGATGTTTCCAAGAGAAACGCTGAAGATAAAGAAATAGTATAAAAGACATCATTAAATAAGCACAAAATTAAGTAAAACAGTGAGCATATATGCTTAAAACATATTAGAACCTCATTATAAGGAAATCTGCATGAATAAATTAGTTGATGGGGTTGAATATCCTCTTAATGTGAAATAAACATGCTGAATTCAACTGAGGTACACAGACATAGACAAAAAATATATAGGCAATATGCATGACAATGACATTCAAGTTATACAGCAGAATTTCATCTTAATCCTGAATGCATCTTTCTAAGAAACATGACTCGCTATTACCGAATATTAGTGTTTTAAAATTATCTCCTTTGACAGATGAAATTTAGTAACAGAGTCAAAGATTAAGTCTTTCTAAGACTTCTAATGTATACTTACAAAGTGAAGTATGTTTTATATTCATCAGAACAGAACATTCAGCTCTGGATAAAAAACACATGTTCAGCAATTCTTTAAAACATCAGTAGAAAATGATAAGTAAACAACACTGACAGAAGACAGAGATATTTACAATTCACATTTTCTCCTGACTTGCTGACAATGATTTTAATCTCTATCACTTAATTAGGCAGATGGGTCTTAGAGGCAGGTAACATGGTCAAAATGTATTGTATCATCTCCTAAAATAAAAATTTGAAAGGTTCAACGAAAGGTTATACCACAGTTCAGGATAAGCCCATTGCTTTGATCACAAATCCCAAGGCTTTCACGGCATAATGACAAGGATTGGTTGTGACCACACATATGCTTTAGTTTTCTGTATTAAGGTAGGATCCCCACTGATGTGAATGGCCTCTTCAGAGAGGCTGTATGATTCTCCTGCTAACAGTCACCAATTTTGTCAACTGAACTAAAATCATTACTTCAATAATGCCTGGGCACCGGTGACAAATATAATCTACTAACCCAAAGAAAAAATATAATCAAAATAAAAATAAAGATGCTACATCACAGCTAAAATTAAATTTTTATTTTATTCTTATTAAAATATGAAATCCTTACAACTCAAATATCAGCATGATAGCAAGGTAACTAATTTAATATACACTGATTTTGGGACATTGATAGTAATAAAAATGTGAAAGCAAAATTTTAGATTTTCACCACTGGAAAAGAATATATTTTATCAAAGAAAAAAATTAAAAATAACAAAAAAGTGAATGAACAATATATTATAAACAATAGTGTATATGCTCTGATACATTTTAACTTTCAAGTATTTTGTTAGCCCACAAATGAAAAGTCTTTTTAAAAACTTAGAGTAGTATTGTACCTAGAAGTTATTTTAAATAAACTGCATATCTGAAAGTTTTCAAATTAATGTTTAAATTTAGTTTCTCCTTATTTAGCAGATAAAATACTATGGGGTGTTTGTGTGTGTGTGTGTGTGTGTATGGTTAGTCAAAGAAACATAACAAAAATTTTTTAAATTGAAGAAGGAAAAATAATCCATAACACTTCTAGAAGAATCCTGTAAATACCGTGTGGTTTCAGATATTAGAAACTCATTTTTAATGTATTAAATTAAAGAAAAATCATAAATTACTAACCAATAGATAATAGATAATCTATCTCAATCTAATATAGTGAAGACAATAATTGGGTTTGAGTCTTGTCTACTCAAATTACTGGTCACATGCCCTTAAATTAATTTAATTTTTCCTGACCCTGACTCCCCTCAATTGCTATTTCTAAAACACAAGGTTATTGTGAGGCTAACATGAGATAATACAGACCTCTACATGCACATAAGATCTTACTACTATTATTAGCATCATTAATATGACCCTTGATAAAAACCCCAAATTATAGACTCAACTTGCCTGATTCTTAAAGCCAATAGGACATTCACTGAATTATGCTCATTCATAAAAGCATTGAATGTCATTCTACAGGCATTTAATAAAATTTACTTGTAAAAATTAATGTTCGCAAAAAAATATTTGAGATTTCATAATTGCTACTAAATAACTATCACATTAAAAACAAATTTATTTATTTTTTATTAGCAAAGACAGTATGGCTTAACATGTCTCACGTTATGATGAATACCCTCAATATGTTATAGTTCTCTCCTGCTTTCAACACATTTTTCACTTCCATATTTGGACTGGACATTTTCACTCAAACTTTTGCTGTTCCAGGCCCCTATGTTCAAGGTAATTGTAACTTGGGAAGAGAGAATAATCATTAATAATGCAAACAACAGGTATGCTGTAGCTGCCGGAAGAGAAGACATAAATTAAATGCCCACCTTAAATTATTTCTGAAAAAGTTGTAAAGTACATACATATTACTATGAGTTTAGGTGAGAAGAGTTAATATCAGTGTCTATGAACACATTAATGAATAGTCTAAATTTTTAATTAAACAAAAGTATATTCTGATCACCAGTCAAAAAAAAAAAAAGTCAAAGCTGATGTGCATACATTTTTATAATTCATGATGACAGGAAACATTTTCTAAGTGCCTTAAAATATTTTTTTCCTGCCTAGCATGAAAAGTTTCAAGTAATATTTATCAAAGAAGAAAAACAAAATAACTCATTGTAGACATAAATGTACAAAGTTCAATGCTAAAAATATAGAACAGCAGGTCCTTGGATAATTTTTTTTGGTTGATGAGATACCATGGGAGCTTAACTGTTGTTTATATCAATTAGCCTATGCCAAAATTGGTTTTGTTGTATGTTTTGCTTAAAGTCACCTTTAAGTGAGGACTTAATGCACATCATTTAACCTACTGATACATGAAAAAGAAAAAGATTAAAGAGATGTGGTTAAATTAATGAATCTGCAAGTTATGCATAAGTGATGTATAAAAAAAGGATGAACAGATAAACAGTTCAGTTAGTATAAGTGTTTTACATTGCTAAGAGAGAGCTGGGAATGCTAGAGCACACTCTAAAGTGGATGTGTGAAAGGGAGAGAGAAGGATGAAAAATAGAAACTTGCAAAAAAGATAAAAATAAACAATAGAGAGAAAGAGAAGAGGGGAAAGGAAGGGAGGGAAGAGGCAGAAGAAAGGGAGTACATGAGCCAGAAGTGTCCAAGGGATATATGGCAAGGATGAGTTTAATTTTAGTTTCCTTTAGCATGTCTGAAAAACAGGAAGAATAAATGATAAATAAGAAAATAAAACTACACAATCATCAAAGTTTAAGGTATATTTTTTTAAACAAATGCATCAAGAAATATATTTTCAGCAATTACATTTAACTGTAGCTAAACACTTACTTACAGATGACTGTAATGCTGATGCTATCAGCGTCTACGGAATGTATTACGGTAGGCAGTGTCCTCATAGGGGATAAGGAAGCTAACTCAAATTACAGACCCCTGGGATTTTGGAGGTAGAAGAGGGCAAGTCAAAGGTCTCATGTTTTACAAATCTCACAAGACACAAATAAAACTATTCTATGATCATATCCATTTTGTAGTCCTTAACAAACACGTGTGCACTTAAAACTTTTAAGGGTTGATTTTTAAAGCTAAAACTAATTATTATAATATTACTGATGGGTATTTATTTAAAATATTTAAAAATATCAGGATTTAATTGCATTCCATTTACTTAATTATAAGTATTAAATATGCTCTACTGACCTTACCAATTTCATAACTTAATATAAATTCTATATTCATCACTAACAATCCATAATGAATTATTAGATAGGTTTTTAAATTGAATATCCAAGATATGGCCAGTGACAAGATGTCCATATGGAATTCTTTTGTAAAGTGATAACAGTAAAAACTCTATCTTTCTTGGTCAGCAGATGACAGCATTCAGTTTTCTTGTGGCCAGAAAACCCCTTCCTAAAATATGGGCTGTCAGTAGCCTATTCCATGTGGAACACATACCCACTTGGGTTTGCTGTGCCCTTCTGACTAGGGTGGCCATGCTCATCTTTCTCCACAAATGCCTTCTCTCTTTTTCCCAGGCTCTTTCACTGACTTCACTTTTTTGGACATCTTTAAATCTACTCATTCGTTCACTTCATTCAACCAATATTTGCTGATTTCTAACTAATTGCAAGGCATGTTCTAAACGCCGAGGTTATAAAGTGGATAAAATTAAAACGTCTTCACTTTCATAGACCCTTAGTGATGGAGACATAAAATAAATAAACCACTTTATGTGTATCATGTCAAAGAGTGAAAGTACTGTGTAAATAATAAAACAAGGTAAGGGTATAGAGAATGATTTTAGAGAGGGAGTTCAGTATAAGTCCACTCTGGGGAGGTGACATCTAGGCAAAGTGGTTCAAGCATAGAGAACATTTTATGCAATGCCACTCAAACAAGAGTGCGCTTGGCATTTTTGAAGAGGAACAACAACAAAGGCAAGTGAGGCTGCAGTGGAGGAAGAATCTGAGAGGCAACCAGATATATGGGGTCTCAAGGCTAAAGTAAGAACCTGAGTTTGGTTCTATTAGATGAGCCATCATAGGATTTACCAGAGGACTATGACCTGATTTATAATACAAGAAGATTATTCTTTTTGTGCCCTATAGAGAAATCACCACATGGGAAACAGCCCTAGGGATGGATGTGGTGATAAGTGGTCAGATTCTGTATATATTCTGAAGGGTGAAAAGGTAGGCAGTGGTGAGTGTATGAAAGGGAGGAGCCAAAGACTCTAAGCTTTCTAAAGGCCTGAGCAAACTCAGTACATGGTACTGTCTTTTAGTGAGATGGCAAACACTGAGGGAAGAGAGGACATTTGAGGGCATTAAAAAAAATGCCTGAGTTAGATGTATAAATCTAGAATTCAGGAAGAGATAAGGGGCAATCACTAGGGAGTGAGTGTTCATGCAGAAGAGATTCAAAGACTAAGCCATAAGGTACTCCAGTGATTTAGGGTCTGAAAACAAGATAACCCAGTAGACTTAGGAAAGGGATAAAAAGGTAGCTAGGAACCCTACCTGGTTTGGCTAAGTGGATAGAGCATCAGCCTGCGAACTTAAAGGTCCAGGGTTTGATTCCAGTCAAGGGCACATGCCCGGGTTGCAGGCTTGACCCCCAGTAGGGGGGTGTGCAAGAGGCAGCCGATCAATGATTCTCTCTCATCATTGATGTTTCTATCTTTCTCTCTCTTCCTGTCTGAAATCAATAAAAAATATCTATTTTTTTAAAAAAAGGTAGCTAGGAGAGGATGGATCCTTATTTAAGAAACCAAGTGAAAGAACTGCTACAAGGAAAACAGATCAAATAATTGTGTCAGTAATGCTGACAGATCAAGTAGATGAGAACTGACAATGCGCATTGGACAACAGGGAAATTGTTCATCCTCAATGACTGACAAGACTGGTTTCAATAAAGTAGTGGGAAGTCAACCAAAAGCCGTGTCCTGGAGAATTATTTTTAACCTGTTTCTTGAATTCATCCCGTTAGCTAGTTGAGGAACTTAACACATTGCAGACCAGTCGTTTAATTGCTAGCTTTACCCAGTGGCCAGATAAGTTTTTATTGAACGAGTACAAAAACCATTTTCTATAAATGTTAAAGGCACACCTTAAAATTAAATACACATTGCATTTTGAGGTTATTATATGTTCTTGCAAGCTAATATTTTTTTAAAGTATGATACTTGGTAGAACACTGTGTAATATGAAAATACGAGAATTCTCGTGATCCTTCCGCAATGTGTTTTAACATCTTTCTTTTTACCTGACTGGAATGGCCTCCTGACATTTCTCCCTACCTCAAGCTCTCATCCTCTTTCCCCAATCCCTGGACCTATTTTCCACACTTGGTCCACAGTGCTTTCTTTCATACAGAAGCCAGTTACCAGCAGGGGATGGAAAATGATAGCCCATGGGCCCAAAGTGACGTGCCACCTATTTTTATAAATAAAATTTTATTGGAAAGGATTCATACTCATTTGTTTACATACTGTCTGTGTCTATAGTGGGAGATTGCATAGACTTCAAATCGAAAAAGTTATTATCTGTCTGTTTACAGAAAAAATTTGCTTAACTGGTCTATAGAATTAAGCTAAATATCTTTAGAATATTACCAAAGTCTTCATATTAGACCACAAATGTCTTTCAGTATGTCTCGTTTTATGTTTTCTATACATCAAAGTACATAAGACCAATTAGCAGACCAATAAAGCATTCCCCAAGGTGCAAAGCATTTTCCCTAATTTTATTAATGTTATTTTCCTTGCTTAAAATATTCTTCTACACTTCATCAAAGCATCCATTTAATAAATATTTAATTTAGTGCCTACTATGTTCCAGGCACTATTTTAAGCTTTAGGAAAAAAACAATGAGCAAAACAGTTCGGAATTCTTGCTTGGTGAACTAATGTTCCAGTAGGGTAAGACATAATAAACAAACAAATAAATATATGCATATGAGATGGTGGGTGATATGAAGAAAAATCAAATTGGGAAGTGAGTAAATGTGCACAGGGTGAGTCCTTGATAATGTAACTTTGAATAGAGACGACAGACAAGGCCTTTTCTCAAAGGTGACATTTGAGCAAAATCTTCAAAGGGGTGAAGAAATAAATCCATTAAGAATTTCTGGAGGAATTTTCAAGTGAAAGTAAAAGTAAAAGCAAGGGCCCCAAGGTGGGAAGATACCTGGAGTATCTGAAGAATACCAAGGAGGTCCTGTTGAGCTAGGCCTGAATTAGGAAGGGGCAAACAGTATAATGAGAGGCCAACAGGTAAAAGAATTCTGGAGGGGAGAGGAGGCAGTATAGGATCTTACTTGGTAAGGACTTTAGCTTTTACTCTCATCTGGAAAATCATTTACTAAGACGGGGAGGACTGTGAGAAGAGCAGGTTTGAAGGAATAAAGATCAGGAATTTGGTTTTAATGTGTTAAGTCTGAGATACATTTTACATGTTGAAATAAAGATGTCAAGGAGAGAGTCAGATATCAGAAGAAATGTCAAAAGTAAAGACATAAATTTAGGAGGTTTGTTAAAACTCCCTTGCATCCTTTAAAATACAACTCAAATATCACATATCCTATGAAGTCATCCACAACCCCTTCTCCCCTGTCAGAATTAATTTCATTTTGTTCTTATCTATTTATAGCACTTATCACTGCCTAATTTATATCAAAAATAGTTTTATGTATACCTGTCTTTCTCACCTGGAGATATGTGAAGTAAAGAACTACGTTTATCTTAACTTTTTAACCCCACGTGCTCTCTACTTTATATTGCATATAATAAATAATCAATAAATGCTGGCTTAACTAAATGTGTTTGGAGGATTTTAATTCACCTGTCATAGGAAGTTTTCTCTATGAAGACAGGAAGCTAGATACCTGTGCCCTAACAAACTTGCTCTTCTTCTGTGTTCTCTATACACATGCCCAGGTCAAATTAAATTTCTATTTCTCTCTCATCTGGCAAGACAAATCAGTCTCCAAATCCTAACAATTCTAACCTTCTAAATATGTCTTAAATTCATACACATTTCTCTAGTAGTACCATTATCACTACTAAGTTTAAGCTTCCACTGCCTTTGGCCTAATTCTTTTAACAGCTTTTAAACTGCTTTCACTCTTGCTCACAGCATAATTCATATTCAAACACCAATCACAGTGATCTCTCAGTTCATATCTCCTCTGCTTCCACCCATCCAATGTCTTCCTCTTGCCCTCAGGATGAAGTAACCTCTTTACCAAAGCATTTAAAGCCCAATTTTCATCTTTCCTCTCCCTCCTCTCGGTTTCAGATGCTGTACCTATGAGCCCACAGAGTCCTTATTAAACAGAAAGGCTGAGACGGTTTTAATAGCAGTATCTACTCTGGTGCAAATGTTCAACCAAGGCAATGACTATGTTTTATTTGGTGCTATATCAACCAGGGCCTGATGGTGTATAAACAAAATTAAAATTTAAATATTAAATGCTATCTCAAGATTCTGTCTAACTTTCACTCTAATTTTATTTTTAGCAAAGGTTATTTTAGTAATAAATTATTGTACTAAATTCTTAGCTTCTGGAGAAATATGAGTCTCCAACAATCTCCCCTTTAGATGCATTTATTACTGCCCCCTTTCAAAAATAATGAACCTTGGTGACAGTTATGACTCCTTCCACTCTCCAAGCCTGACTGTTAATCATTCCACAGGAGAGATGAAAAAGGGTTTAAACGGCAGTAAGTCCGTTTGTATTTAATCATTAGATTTAATTTATTGACACTAAAGGTACCTGAAATGAGAATTCTGCCTAGAAAAGCTTAGCGATTTGCCTAATATTTAGATGTGATTGTGTCATGAAATTCATTCAAGTTTTATGAGTCTGTGGTTTGTTCTACAAAATTTAGTCATAATCGTTCAAGCTGAAGACAGTAATCTATTCTTCACCTCAGTTTCTAAAGTTAAGTGAGTTTTTAAGACTTAAAACAGAGAGCCTGGTTGGAATTAAATATTACTATTTATCACAGTGATGATTCTCCAACCCAATTTTAGCACTTTCTATGCCAGTCCTCAAGACTACCTATTATATCTACTACCTGTCAATTTATATTTAGACTAGAGGCCCAGTGCACGAATTCATGCATGGGTGGGGTCCCTCGGCCTGGCTGGTGATGGGAGCCCATCAGGGTCATCTAGCCCAGTTCAGGGGGAGGGGCTATGGGAGGTTGGCTGTGGGAGCGCACTGACCACCAAGGGGCAGCTCCTGCTTTGAGCATCTGCCCCCTGGTGGTTAGTGTGCGTCATAGCGACTGGTCAACTGAACGCTTTTATAATGATCTCTTAGGCTTTTATATATATAGATGAAATACAACAGCAGGAAAATTGTTTTACAAACGGATGAAGGCATCTATCTTTCCAAAAGCAAAAAGTGATTCCTTGGTGTGATTCTGAAACAATGCCCCAAGTCTTCACTGCCCAATACAGCAGCCACCAGCTGCAAGTGGATAGTAAATATTTGAAATGTGGTTATATTTACATAGTGTAAATATAAGATATACGCCTGATCTCAAAGACAGTGTGAAAAAAAGGATGCAAAGTATCTAATTTATAAATTTCACATTGGTTATATGTTGAGATAATAGTACTTTGGATATATCAGGTTAAATATATTATTAAAATTTACATGCTTTTTTTTACTTTTTAAAATGTGACTTTAAGAAAATTTAAGGGCGCTGTCGCTAGCTCTCCATCAGAGAGGGCAGCATCCCACCCAGACCCAGCTTTCTTCTCTTGTCTGTCTTTTCTCAATCCTTCACTGCCCGCCCTCAGGTTCACCGAACCTGGCTGAGCTGGTGCAGCACATATGGCACCCAGCGTGGGGCTGAGTATGCCATGGCCATGCTGGCTCGCCACAGGGAGAGTGGAAGAGAGAGGGAAAGACAGAGAGGAACATCAATATGAGAGAAACACATCGATTGGTGGCCTCCTGCAGGAGCCCTGGCGGAGCCTGCAACTGAGGGGGATGAAAATCCTAACAGATTACCTTGGCAAGTCGCATGATGGCATGGACTCACCGGGCAGTGAGGAAAGGTTCCACGGCTAAGAAATGCTGGCAAGTCGACCCCTTCACAGAGCAGGGCAGCCAGAGCAAAGTGATGGTGAAATCTTCCCGGGGCCAGAGGAAGAGCCTCGGAAAAGATCTCATTTTGGACCATTTCAAACATGCACCAAAATGGGGAGAACGGCCCAGTGAACCCCACGTGCTGCCCCCAGCTCAGCTTTGGGCCGATTGTGAAAATGGGGGGAGGGAGAGGGGCAGGGTGATGGGCAGGCCACTTGGCAGGTGATTTGCCGAAAGGCAACCTCACAGCCACAGGCCGCGCGGTGGGGACGCCACCGGCCCCTGCTTGGGTCCCGTGTGGAAAGCTAAGGCGGTTGTGCTACGTTCCAGTCCCCAAACCCGGGCTCCCCGTGGAAATCTCTTAGGAAGCAACAGGGAGAGTGGCAGGTCAAAAAAAACAAAAACAAAATTTAAGATTGTCTATGTGGTTTGCATGATATTTCATTTGGACCGTGGAGTAAGCCTACTTAGAGAACTGAACAATTCTTCTCAACTGATTACCAAGCAGAATAAAAAGCACCATTGAGGGTCTTATCTTAAATGGAACCACGAAGAATGCACAAAATACAAATGATCTCCAAAACTTTAAACAGTAAGTCAGGCTAAAAATGAAAGACTGCTTTTAGTTAAATCTAATAGTCTCTCTCTTCTCTGAAATGAAAAGAATGCATATTTTTACCTTTACTTCATAGGAATAAACTTTACTTTTTAGAAAAATTATTCTCTCAGTATTAGCAGGATGCAAAAAAACCAGGGATTCTAAGATATTAAAGTGCCAGTTCCCCCCTTTAGCAACAAAAAACAAACAAAGAAACAAATAAACAAAAAGAAAGCTGCCCTGGCTATCTTTCTCAGTGGTTATAGCATTGGCCCATGTACCAAAGGATCATGGATTTGATTACCAGTCAAGGGCACATACCTTGGTTTCAGATTCGATCCTCAGCCCTGGTCAGGGCACATGTGGGAGGTAACCAGTCGATGTGCCTCTCTCACATTGATGTTCCTCTTGCGCGAGCGCTTTCTCTCTCTCTCTCTCTCTCTCTCTCTCTCTCTCTCTCTCTCTCTCTCTCTCTCTTTTTCTCTCTCTCGTCCTCCCTCCCCTTCACTGTCTCTAAAACTCAATGGAAAAAATATCCTCTGGTGAGGATTAACGAAACAAAAAAAGTTAAGTATTAGAAATGTTATATTATTATTTTCTGAAAAAATTATTTTAAATAAATCTTCTGTTCATAAAATTTCATATTTTAAAATACCATAAGAGCATATATTATACTAGAGGCCCAGTGCACAAAAATTTGTGCACTCGGGGGGGAGGGGGGCCCCTCAGCCCGGCCTGTACCCTCTCGCAGTCTGGGACCCCTCGGGAGATAACGACCTGCTGGCTTAGGCCTGCTGCCGGGTAGCAGAGGGCAGGCCCAATCCCTAGGGGCAGACCCTGGTCTGGCTCAGAGCAGGGCCGAATGGGGAGTTGGGGCGCCGCCCCGTCATACACAGAGCAGGGCGGATCGGGAGGTTGCGATGCCACCCTCAGTCACGCTCAGGGTAGGGCCGATTGGGGGGTTGGGGCACCGCCCCCGTCACACTCAAGGCAGGGTCAATGGGGAGGTTGCGGCGCGACCCCGTCACGCATAGAGTAGGGCCAATCAGGGGGTTGGGGCGCTGCCCCGTCACTCACAGAGCAGGGCCCATCAGGGGGTTGGGGAGCTCACCCCTGTCACGCACAGAGCAGGGCCCATCAGGGGGTTGGGGAGCTTCTCCCTGTCACACACAGAGCAGGGCCCATCAGGGGGTTGAGGAGCTCCCCCCTGTCACTCACAGAGTAGGGCCGATAGGGGAGTTGGGACACCGCCCCCTGTCACACACAGAGCAGGGCGGATCAGGGGTTTGGGGCGCCACACCCTGCCACACTCAGGGCAGGGCTGATGGGGAGGTTATGGCTCTACCCCATCACACACAGAGCAGGGCTGTGGGGTGGGGGTTGGGGCGCCGCCCTCTATTACCCACAGAGCAGGGCTGATCAGGGGGTTGGGCCACCACCACTGTCACACTCAGAGCAGGGCCGATGGGGAGGTTATGGCTCTACCCCGTCACTCACAGAGCAGGGCCCGTGGAGGGGGGGGGGGTTTGGGGTGCCGCAAGCTGTCACACACAGAGCAGGGCCAATCAGGGGGTTGGGGCGCCACAGCCTGTCACACACAGAGCTGCAGGGCGATCAGGGGGTTTGGGAGCTCACCCCTATTAGGCACAGAGCAGGGCTGATCAGGGGGTTGGGGTGCCACACCCTGTCACGAACACAGCAGGGCCGATAGGGAGGTTGTGGCCCCGCCCCCTGTCACACACAGAGCCGCAGGACGATCAGGGGGTTTGGGCTCTGCCCCCGTCACGCTGATCCCGGTGCCGGGAGGCCTCGCAGCTCCGCTGATCCCGGTGCTGGGAGGCATATTACCCTTTTACTATATAGGACAGAGGCCTGGTGCATGGGTGGGGGCCGGCTGGTTTGCCCTAAAGGGTGTCCTGGATCAGGGTGGGGGTCCCCACTGGGGTGCCTGGCCAGCCTGGGTGAGGGGATGATGGCTGTTTGCAGCTGGTCACACACCCTTCAGGGTGGGGGTCCCCACTTGGGTGCCTGGCCAGTCTGGGTGAGGGGCTGAGGGCTGTTTTCAGGCTGGTGGGTGACAAGCTCCCAGCCGCTCCTTTTTTTCTTTTTCTTTTTTTATTCTGGGCCAGCTTTAGCTCTGAGGCTTGGCTCCAGCTCTTAGGCCTCGGCTGCTGAAAGCAGGTATCTGGTTTGTTTGGGTTCTATAATTGAAACACTGTTTCAGCTCCAGCTCTGAGATCCCGGCTGGCTGAAAGCAGGTTTCTGGGGTTTTGTTTAGCTTCTATATTTGTAACAATGTTTCAAACTGCAAGCTCAGAGGCCTGCAGTGGCAGGCGGGGAACGTTGGAGTCCTCCGTCACTGAAACAAGCAAGCCTCATGTTCACTTCCAGCTGCCTGGCTGCCGGCCACCATTTTGGCTGGCAGCTAATTTGCATATTTCCCTGATTAGCCAATGGGAAGGGTTGCGGAGGTACAGCTAATTACCATGTTTCTCTTTTATTAGATAGTATTAATCAATCAAGGTAATGATTTAGAATCCACTCAATAAATTGATTCCCACCACCCACCCCCATATTTCACTATCCCCTCTCTACTGTGTAATATTTTTCTCAGTGGTTCTAGAAACTCCAAGACAATACAAATAAAGATCAGACTATAATTAATATAATTCCATCTAAAATACATTATATCTCAATAAAACGTTTACACTGTTAGAGTGATTTAAATGTGCTTTTTATACATTTATTCTTACACACTGTATTATAATAATTTAAACATGCTTTCTAACATGTTAAAATGTCACACTTTTAAAGAGGCAAGATTAAAATAAAAGGTATGATTATATCCCTCCTTAGTTTTAGAAGGAGCGACTGAAAGGAGGTTCTTTAACAGCCTATGTAAACATAAGCTGTAGAACCCAAATTTGCTTGTTATCAATATAGAAAATGGGGTAATTTATCAATAATATGCGACTTAACCTACAGATGTTTTATGGTAAAAAAAAGAAAAGGAGAATATTCATATTGGTTAGAAGGGCAAGTAAGTTTCAGTAAAGTTAGTAATGAAGAAAATTTCTGTGCCTCTGAACACAATGAAATGGTAGTTAAGATGAAGCTATACTTCCAACCAGGCTCCAATTAACCTGACACTTGGAATTTTAAATTCAACTTTTCCCATACTCTCCAGTTTTTCATATAGATGTCCTATATGAACACTGCTAGAAAGCTAGAAAGGCAGTAGCACAATAGCAAGAACTAACAGTCTAGTATCAGCCGTGGGCAAACTACGGCCCGCGGGCCGGATACGGCCCGTTTGAAATGAATAAAACTAAAAAAAAAAAAAGACTGTACCCTTTTATGTAATGATGTTTACTTTGAATTTATATTAGTTCACACAAACACTCCATCCATGCTATTGTTCCAGCCCTCCGGTCCAGTTTAAGAACCCATTGTGGCCCTCGAGTCAAAAAGTTTGCCCACCCCTGGTCTAGTATGGTCTAGTAAGTGGTCTGTTTTATTCAAGTCTGATGGGTCATTCAAAGAAAAGAAAGAAGGATGTAATTTCTTATTATTTGTGAATAAACACAAATAATGAGCAAAATAAGGAAGGAGAAAAGTAAAGAAGTTCATGAGTGCTTTTTTTAAAAAATGTTGTAGCTGTTTTGCAAGAGTTTATTTATTTATTATTTTTACAGGTGGGGTATGTTAAGAGAACTGTTAGAAAAAATGGAACCATGTGCTGTGCTAATTAAAGAATTTTGAGAAAAAAGACTGAGATTTAGAAAAAGAGACAATAAAACTACAAGGGTCTATCATATGCCACCTTCTGTCCAATGAAGCTTTAAGCAGGAAACCTAACACTGACAGAGGGAGACAGCTGACGATATCCACTATCTCTCTGTTACAAAGCAGGAAAAAAATAATTTTCAAATTCATGATTTTGTTTTTGTTTACGCTACTAGCATTGAATCTAAAAATGTGGTTATTAGATGCTTAGTAAATGAAAGACTTTTAAATGTTTTAAAAATTCTTAATTCTTCAAACTAATAAAAAGTCAGACTTATCGATGTTTTCATACGTCTATATCTCCAACTACTTCTCAAAAGAGTTAAGTAATTAAGTAATTTGAGATTAGAAGTAGAATTCAATAACAACTATTAAATCTGTTATTCTCATTTACTGCTATCTAACATACATTTCAAAATGATCTGATGATTCTTAAAGAGTATGATATATAATTGCAAGAGTATTACATACTACATTATTAGTGATATCAAAAAATTCTACAGATATCCCAATATCTATGATTATTCTGCATATGACAAAATCTTTACTAAAATATCTTTGATATAAACAATAATATACTCTAAATAAGACAAAGCATGTGAATACATTTTACAGACTGTAAAGTACCACACCTAAAAAGTAAAATATAATTATCATTATATTGAACTTTTAAGTACTTTTTAGTAACATAAACATTAGTAATATAACTTCTCTTTTGAACCCCAATATATCTCATAGGGTACTTGTCATTTTCTAAAATATAGTATAATAGTCTATAATAATAAAAGGGTAATATGCTAATTAGACTGGGAGACATTCCAGACATCCTTCCGGACAAAGCCATGGTGGCAGGGCCGAGGCAGAAGCAGGTTAGGGGTGATCAGGCTGGTGGGGGGTGGGAGGGGTGAGGGAGACAGTAGAGGGCAATTAGGCTGGCATGGGGGGGCAGTTGGGGATGAGCAGGCCGACAAGGGGGGGTGCAGTTGGGGGTGAGTTGGCTGGCGGGGGGAGGCGTAGGTGGAGGCGAGAAGGCTGGCAGGGGGGGAAGTTAGGGGTGATCAGGCTGGCAGGGGGTGGCTGTTGGGGGCAAGCTGGCTGGCAGGGGGGCAGTTGGGGGCAAGTAGGCTGGCGGGGGGGGGGGCGATTGGGGGTGAGCAGGCCAGCAAGGGGGGGTGCAGTTGGGGGCAAGTAGGCTGGCGGGGGGGACGGTTGGGAGCGATCAGGCCAGCAGGGGTGGGTCAGTTAGGGGTGATCAGGCCGGAAGGGGGGGCAGTTGGGGGTGATCAGGCCAGCAGGCAGAGTGGTGAGGGGCAATCAGGCAGGCAGACAGGTGAGCGGTTAGGAGCCAGCGGTCCCGGATTGCGAGAGGGATGTCCAACTGCCAAGATCGGGCCTAAACCAGCAGTCGACATCCCCTGAGGGGTCCCAGATTGGAGAGGGTGCAGGCTGGCCTGAAGGACACCCCCCCATGCACGAATTTCATGCACCAGGCCACTAGTCTATGTATAATTCTTTTATTTTTATGAGACTATAAGGAGTTTCACAACCATAGACATATCTCATTATATTCAACAAGCATCTAACATTGACACTTTACTGAAAGAGACATTACTGTTATGAAAATAAAATTCTGTACTTCTGAGGGTACATGCAAAAGACTGGGAAGGGTTATATTAGCTAATTATGCAAAGTTTTTGGTCTCTTACAGTAGTGAACATATATATAGGAGAACTCTTATTTCTCCTCAAAATAATGCAATCCTATAACAAACAGCACAGTGGTTGAGCTTCAACCTATGAACCAGGAGGTCTTGGTTCGATTTCCGGTCAGGCCATATACCCAGGTTGTGGGCTCGATCCCAAGGGTGAGGGGTGCAGGAGGCAGCCAATTAATTATTCCCTCTCATCACTGATGTTTCTATCTCTCTCTCCCTTCCTCTCTGAAATCAATAAAAATATATTATATATATTAAAAAAAAGAATAGAGACATGGGATCTTTGAAATAAAATGAAATAAAATAAAAGTCTGAGACCTTCCTCATAGTATATTTCTGACTATATACCTTTTTTTGTTGTTGAATTTGGAATTCCATTGAGCAAGCTGCCTTACATCCATAATAGACTTCCTTAAAAAAAAAAAAAAAGACTGCGAGGAGGAAGAAAACAACAATTCCACAAATGAAGAAAGAGACAAGAGAGAAGAGACAGACATGCAGATATAGAGACAGGCAGAGATCAGACCCAGAAGGGCGAGAGACAAATTCCGTACAGTGGTGCTTGGCCACTTAACTGAGACCTCGTTCTTTGAGGCTTATCTTCAGTAAAAAGACTGTACTGCAAGAGAAAAATTGCCCACATTCATTCAACAAGGGACACACTGGCAATAATTGTTGAAATGAAATGTTTCTGTACCTTAATATCAGATGTATCACGCTGACTGTTTCGCCAAGCTCTGGAAATTGATGAAAAAGTTCGATCTGCATGATCAAATTTCCCTCCTTGCAAATTTAGGAAATAAGTTGTGAAGGGTTCCTAAAAATAAGCAATTGAAAAAATCCATCATGCATAAAAATGTGGTTTTATAAATCTTTACATCTAAATATTCTAATGACTAATATACATTAGCTAGTAATAGGCATCCAATGGGAAGTATACCTAAATTATTACATTAATGTCCTCAAATTACTTCTCTTTCCGAAGACTTATTCCCAAAATTTGGCATGTGCAACATATTTTAAACACTCTTTTTTCCAAGAACAATTTATTAATAACATTCAGACATAAATTAGATGGTATTTTTTCATAGTACAGGGAAATTGTCCAATATGTAATTTTCCTATTGTTATGGCTCAATATTTAATTTATGACTAAGAAAAGAAAAATGTTTGGAAGATTTAAAAGCCTCCTCTTAGTTAAAGAACATTTAAACACATATTAGTGGATAACTGCTTGAAATTAGCTAAGCACTATAAATTACTTCTAGGATTTATGTCTGCCTGTACCCTTCTAACAAGCTTTAATTAATGATGTGCTGCTAATGCTTTCCCAAAGAAATTACTTTCTAGTAGATGAATCACCTTTCAATTTTACAGAAATATTTCTTGTTTAACCAATATATTATCAATACAAGGTAGCCTTGGTGTAACTTACAGATATACCTTATTCCATTTGGGGCAAATGAAATTCCAAAATATATGAATATATGTCTATGTTAATTAAATTGTATTTATTTTAAAAAACATTTGAATATAATCTATGATACAATCTAGAATCTGGTAAGATATCTACCATTTCAAGAGGCAAATTTAAGGGAAAAATTCACACAGAGGTGAAACATTTTTAAGGCAATTCTACAGTAGTACATACCAAGTGGAATACAGAGATACAACTAGAACCTTAATCACTAAAAAAAAATTAGCATTCCAAAAAGATGCTGATGATTTTTAATCACTGCATATTCTCCACAACATGAATTTATTTATTCAAGGTTTATTATTCAAATTGAACTTACTATTCTTAGCAGCCATGCAAGAACAAAACTTGCAGTTGAGTAATGAGTACCATAGTGGAACTTTGGAACTTGATCATCTTCCCATGATTCATAACGCTCTGCAAAGAACGCTGCTCTTTTTGGATTCAAAGCTCCTACTGGCTGCCAATGGGGAGGAAAAACAAATAAGAACACAAATGTAAGCGTTGTTTATCACTTTGACTCTTCAAAATGTTGTCCTATTAGCAAGTATGAAAGTGAATTAAAAACTATGTGTATTATTTAAATTAAAACAGACTGCTACATGCTGACAGTAGATGGAAAAACAAACATTTTCAACACAGGTTAAACATACACATATAAGTGAATGGAGAAACCTGTCATTTCTCAATAAGTCTAGTTTCTGTTGAATAAGTGTCTTTAATCAGCCCATAAAAAGCATTTTTAAAAAGACAATTACATGAAGTAAATATTAGCTATATAATATTTTGGAAAGCACCTATAAAATTCTAATTAGTTAATTAGAAGCAACAACCAGAAACAGAATCTTGACGCTAGAGGATTAATTTATAAGAGGTTCTGAAAAGAGGATGGAATAAAATTAGAGTGAGCAGGGAGATTAAATGGGATTAAATGTAGAAATTTCTACCAGTATGAGTAAAACCAGAACTTAAGGGGAAAATATGCCTGCATGAAATATAAAAAATACATCACATAGAAAGAATCATACACAGATTACAAGGGGCTTACTGGAGTTATAATAGGGCCAAGTTAGAAGGTTATTTTGGAAAATAAAATGAGTCAGTATAGCCCTGGTCACGCAGCACAATGCTTGAGCGTTGCCCTGTGCACCAAAAGGTGGTGGGTTCAATTCCTGGTCAGGGCACATACCAAAGGGTTCAATCCCCAGTTGGGACACTTGCAGTAGGCAACAAATCAGTGTTTCTCTAGCTCTCTGACCCCTTCTTCTCTCACCAAAATCAACAAAAAAACATATCCTTTGGTGAGGATTAAAAAAAAAAAATTAATGAATCAGTATAGGTAAAGTCCTACAAACCCTGCATGACAACATCTAATGAATGCTACCTATTATTTTTGAGATTATCTTTAGAACTGGAGTAAAGTTTGAATAAAATAATAGCCTGTAATAAGCCAGCACATTGCTTGGCATAAGATAAGAAGCTTTATAAATGTTAGCTTATGTTGTTATTATTGCTGCTGCTGTTATTCAGGGAACACAAGAACTCCACTAAACAGTATGCAAAATTTTGTGTGATTATGCACATGTACATTTTCTTAAGAAAAATATACATAGTGGTCTCAAGATTTTCAAAGCGGTCTAAGGGCTGAAATGATGTTAAGATCAATTGCTTTAAATAACAATTCATTCTAATAAATCATTCTGACCTTTAGAAAACACCTATTGTTTATTTTTTTAAATCAAATCACTTTCTTTAATGAAGACCTATGAATTTAGTCACTCCTCATTTACAAGAGGAAGAAAATATCTGATTATTAATGGGGGAAACATTAAAATAAATTTTGATATTAGTTTAAAAATAGATGTATTCAGAAAGATTCTATTGAATATAAAGCAATGTTAAATTAGTTTTTAAACTGTTTTTCATGTTAATATAGGATTTTAAGCAACATTTTTAAATCATCAGTTTAGCTACCTTTTATAAGTTAACTATTTTTTTCAAAGCTTCTATTTATTTTTAGTACCATTCTCTTTCAATAGCTTTAAAAGATTCTAATCCACACTGTATTTTAAGTGACTGTTTTATGTTACAAGCAATTTTTTAAGTCTTAGGTGATTAGTATTTTAAATCAGCATACAGTATACTAAGTTAAAATGCCACCTTTTAAAGCATTAGTTTCTGCACAAAAGAATCATATCTGATTTACTAAATTTATGCCAGTTAAGAATGAAACTGACTCCAAGAAATCTTTGTTACAGAACCCATTTTGAATGCCTTTAAATGAATTTTAGTTGTTGTCCCTAAAGACTGAGCTATGCAAAAGGAAAAACGAAATAAAATCATTCGAAGACAAATTATGTGAATTAAAAATAGAATCAATGCTCCTTTTGTATGGTTCTGCAGCATATTAAGTATTCACTTTATCTGCTCCTATTTTTATTACTCTCCAAATGAGTGCACCCCCAAAATCAATAGTTATAGAATCACATTTCTTGAATATAATGCTAAAACCAATTAAGATTGATTTCACTAGCATCTAAAAAAAAAGGCATTGCGCAGAGATCCATATAGGTAGAACCCACAGTATTGATTCTAGCTGTTATTGTTACAGTTGGTTTCTGAAGCCTGCTCCAGGACAGCTATCAAGACACACCACATTTATTTGCAAGCATATAAAAAAGAAGTCCCCAAATAAAAGAAGGTTAAAAAAAAAAAAAAAAAAAACCAGTGGAGCTGTGCAATGACAATGATACACTATCAGCTTACTCAGAGAAGTTACAGTGGGAATACACACATTGAATTATACATTACGCGAAAGCACTGATTTATTGTGGTAATAACATCCACCTCATTAAAAGATTCTGCTTTGCTGCAGTTGGAAGGCTACATATTGTTTACTGCTATAAATTAATGGTGGTACAAAGAAGGCTGTGGAACCGTCTTAACAATAGATCTGTAATGACAGTGCTGTATATCACAGCTTCCTCAGCAGCTTCATAATAAAATGGAGACAATGTATTGAGCTAATACATTCTACCATGCTGGCCCATATTTTTCTGACAACTGCTTTAAAAGATGAGCTGAATCCAACTATGTTATAATGCAGCAAAACATTTAACTAAGCAAGAGTCTGTCACATACCAAAGTGCATCATAGCACTTTTAAAACATTGTCTAAATCAGCATTTCAAGATGTTTATTTCTACAAAAGAAATAAAATTAAATGCTGAGAGCTACTCTTATACAGTATATCACGAGTATCAATAGAGTACAATTCAGAAAAATGTGGAGCACTATCACCCTATAGGGAGCTCTTTGTACAATTCAACTGTAAAAGCTTGGCTAAAGATTTTTTAAAATCAGCAAATTGATTAAAGGAAAAGAGCAAAAATATTGGTCATTTAAAATAACAACTTCCTGAAAAAAAAAATCAACAAAAAATAAGAATTGATTAGAGCGGTATAATTCAAGTTCCTAATGACATAAACATAAATAACCTTAGAATATAAAAAAAAAATTATAAACATTACATGAAACTAACAAAAAGAGTTATATAAGATTTTTTAAATCTACAAAATAATAAAAAAACCTTGAAATAATATGATTTAAAAATTAAAGTATAAGGACTACCAACACAAACATTACATTTAAGAAAATGGAAGTAACTTGGATTATAGTAAACCAAGATAAAGAAAATAGAGCACTAAAACTCTTAAAAATGTAGAAATAGCAACAACAAAAATCACTGTACCTAGGATATTTTAATCTCACAAATAGCAAAACTGCCAACTGTGGTAGAGTATAAGTATTACGTTTGAGATATAGTAATGATACCTTTTAGAACCAGATGTTTGAAAAAAACTTCCTAAGTCAGGTTTTTAAGAGTATTACAATTAAAATACCTTACTACCTCTTTTGAGAAGCAATTTTTCTAATTATTAGGATAACAAAAATACTGCATGTAAAGTGCATGCTCAGTGCCTACCACATAGCAAATTATTAGTAGTAATTATTTTTCAATTTATTTGACTTAAGGACCAGTCAGAAATTAAGCAAACACTAACTGAATAATTCAGTTAGATAATATGGAATATGAGGAAGCAAAAACACCCCATCAGAACAGCAAAAAGAAAAAAATAATCCAAAAATATGAAAATAGTGTAAGGAGCCTTTGAAACAACTTCAAGCATACCAACATTTGCATGGCCAGGAGGAAAAGAGAGAAAGCAAGATATTGAAAACCTATTTGAAGAAATAATGACAGAAAACTTCCCTTACCTGGTGAAAGAAATAGACATACAAATCCAGGAAGCACAGAGAGTCCCAAACAAGAGGAACCCAAAGAGGCCCACACCATGGTACATCATAATTAAAATGCCAAGAGTTAAAAACAAAGAGAGAATCTTAAAAGCAGCAAGAGAAAAACAATTAGTTACCTATAAGGGAGTGCCCATATGACTATCAGCTGATTTCTCAACAGAAACTTTGCAGGTCAGAAGGCAGTGCCAAGAAATATTCAGTGATGAAAAGCAAGGACCTATAACCAAAATTACTCTATCCAGCAAATCTATCATTTAGAACTGAAGGTCAGATAAAGAGCTTCACAGACAAGAAAAGCTAAAGGAGTTCATCACCATCAAACCAGTATTACATGAAATGTTGAAGGGTATTCTTTAGAAGGAGAAGGAAGAGAAGAAGAAGAGGGGGTGGAGGAGGGGGAGAGGAGAAGGAGGAAGACGAATAAAATGACAATAAATATTTATCTATCAACAATTGAATCTAAAAATCAAAATAAACGAAAAAGAAATCTAATGAAAAAAAATAAACTGATGAATAAAATAGAATCAGAGGCATGGAAACATGGAACAGACTGAAGAATCTCAGAGGGAAGGGGTAGGAGGCGCAGGAAGAGATTAACCAAAGAACTTGTATGCATGTATGCACTATCTATGGACACAGACAACAGGGTGGTGAAGTCCTGGGGCGGGAACAAAGTGGAGGGGGGCAATGGAGAAAACAAAGGGGGGTATCTCTAATACTCTTAACAATAAAGATTTTAAAAAAAAAGAATATTTTGTAAAATCCATTAAACAAGCCTGATGAGATCAGTGGACTCTATTAGAAAAGAATGTAATAAAACATCATAATCCTCCATTGGTACATATAGTACTTATACTGTGCATTATATATCAGAAGCCTAATAGTACACAATAGTCCCCCAAAAACACTTACCTCAAGAATATAAGCAAAACCAAAATTACTTTACAAAAATCCAAAGGCCCCCCAAATTTTACTATGAAATTATATTAAATGTCAAGTACTCTGCAATCATCTTCTACTACATTAATTTAAAAAAATAGTTTTGGATTTACAGACCCCTTCAAGGACACACAACAGACTCTCATATAATCACTAGCAAAAGTTAGTGGTAAAAAGAAAAGGCTTTTATATTGATACATTCGAAGTTTTTCTTTTTTAAAATTTCAGGAAATCTCACCTGAAGTTATATAATTAAGAATAATATCCCCAACTTACATTTTACAATTTATAAAACATTATTATGCATTCTTACAACAAATATGTTAGCTAGAGATCACTATTTTAATAATGAAGACAAGAAGCATATTGAGTAATATAGCTGAAAATCAATATAAATCGGAGAAACAAAAACCTAGTTCTCAAAATCTGGTCTTTGGGCCATTTTATCCATCTAAAACTGTTGTATTACAAATTGTTCTTCCTAATTTCAACAAATTTCCCATTTCTTACCCAACTTGAAATGATATTTATTTAATGGATTGATTTAAAGGCTAATAATACATGTAAAGGGTTAAGAAGCAATACTGGCACAAAGAAGGTCCTCAATAAGTACAATTGCTATTAATGTTGTAATTGATATCATCACTGTCACCATAATTCCTTCTTTCCTTCTTCCTTTTGAGATTTATGTGTGAATTGTTCCATTTTATACCAAGCTTGCAGACGTGAAAAATTCCAACTGCTGGACCATGATTACAGTTACTTACAGTAAGGAAATTATAGGGAATTGACAAGAAATCTGAGTAATTTTACAGAGCAGAAATTTGCTTGAGTTAACAAACTTCTCTTTTAAAATCCAAGTCTGCAAAGAGGTTTTTACATCTTTCTATGAAGGCTTTCTTTAGAAAATCAATGAAAGCTAACATGAGCATGAGGAGCAGAAGATGAGAAGATGAAAGAAAAAAGAAAGAAAATAAGCAAACAAACAAATAAGTAAATCATTCTGGAGCATAAAAACTCAGAAATAGGGCCTTTGTAAATGCTAAGGGAAAGTGTATCATATAGATAAATTTTGTGTGTATATAGGAGTATAGGAGAAATGTCAAAAGGGGCTCGGGAAAGGCAAACAAAAGAGCATGGCTACTTTAGGATCTTGATGACTGGCCTAAAGCCATCTGCCAATGTCATCTTCATTTGGTATGATTAGGAAATTGGAAACATCCTTTAATTCTCTGATTACATATAAAGTCCATCCTACAGCATTTACGAGGTCATGGACAAAAGAGGTCATACATTATTTTATTCTTTCCTGGAAGAGGGAAGGTCTATAGATGTTGAAAGAGAGCCACTGCTAAAAACTAGGGGAAGGGGGGGAAAGAAAAGGAAAAGTGGTTGACTCAATGCTATACGAATTAAAAGGTTTTTGTTATAAAAATGTCAGATTAAATGTTAGTTTCATCTAACTTCAAAAATGAAAGAGGGTGAACTACCAGGAAATGTGACATCATAAAAGATGGTAACAATTTGGTTTTAAAAGATTACAGGAAATAACTATGATATGAAGATTAAAGGGGCCATTCTCTTTAATGCCAATGCTACTATTTATTGGATATAAGCAATGGTCCTCAAGTCTCATATAAATTTTATCATTACATTCACAACAATCCCTTAATATACACACCTATTAGCATTCCCAAATTACCACTGGGAAAAAAAAATGAGTCTGGGAGGAGTTAGATGACTATTGTTGGTTGGTTACCAAGTTGGTGACAGGGATAAGATCCAGAGCAAACTCTAACTAAATTGACTATAAATCCTAAAATGATCTGGGTTGTGTAGATTGATGAAAATATTGGTGTCAAATCTGCAAGGCCATTAGAATCCTTTCATGGGAGGTTTAGATTGTCTTTAAAAAAATACAATTTACGTTCTTTATGTGAATATCACTTAGTGGAGGTTTTATAGTTGAGAATATGGGTATTTTGTCTTGGGACACCAAAATTATGCGTGCAAAAACAGCTTTTATTAAAAAAAGTAAACAAAAAAGGTAAGTATTGCCGAAACCGGTTTGGCTCAGTGGATAGAGCGTCGGCCTGCGGACTGAAGGGTCCCAGGTTCGATTCCGGTCAGGGGCATGTGCCTTGGTTGTGGGCACATCCCCAGTGGGGAGTGTGCAGGAGGCAGCTGGTCGATGTTTCTTTCTCATCGATGTTTCTAACTCTCTATCTCTCTCCTTTCCTCTCTGTAAAAAACTCAATAAAATATATTAAAAAAAAAAAAAAAAGGTAAGTATTGTCATCAAAGTGTATTGCTTTACATTCCTCTAAACTTTTAAATATGTATAGCCCCATCCACGAACCCAAATGAATTTATTCTGTGCATCTCCACCACCTGCCTTTCTCTCCTACCCTCCAAGAGAAGAAAATAAAGAAAGAGCCTCTGTCATTTAAGCAATGTTGCCACTGTTAGGAGGTACAGCAACTATTTTGTGTCAGTTGTAACAGCTCTTTTATCTAAATGGCAATTGCAACAAATAGCCTGATCAGCATTTTTACACAACCTTGGCTTTTAAGGTATTTTGTCAAATGCTCTATATGGCTGAAATGGATTGGTACTTTTCTTCATGCATTCTACATTTTATGTAATATTGTCAAGAAAAAAATTCCACTGGTACACCAGTGTGGCTTTTACAGTTAACAAATAAGAACTTTTGTTCTCAGTACTAGAGCAGTTTCTAATCCCCTGAAAACACACTTTCTTGCAAGTAGCATTAAACATACACTCACTATACTATTTCAATTTAACAAACACATCTTGCGGAAAAGAAAGTATTTCATTTTACTTATTGTGCCTATGTAGAATCTAAATCATTTCAAATGCTCATGTTGGTAGAATTAATAGCAATGCCTTTACACTTATTATTCACCTATGGTTCATATTAAGTGACTTTTACTATAGGTTTTTATCTGAATTTGAGACAGCTACATAAATGGATTAAAATAATCTCTTAATCCAATGCCAGTGTTGAGCTAAATGCTAGCATAACCCCAAATGCAATCTTAACAATGCAAGGGAAACTGGGAAAAAAAAGTCTTAGAAATAATTATGAAAATGATAAACAACCAAGACACCCAAAGCTGATATATCAAAACCTATTCATTTGTAAACAGAATCATATAAGACCATTAAAATCAGAAGTTCCAGTCCAAGACGGTGTCCTCCTAAGAGAAACCTAACTTATATCTATATATGGAACAATTCCCTCTGAAAGAAATCCAGAAACTAGCTGAGCAACTCAGCTAGTTTTTTCTTTTTTTCTTATTGAGAAAATAAGAAAAAAAGAAAAATAACAACAAACACATCATAACAGATAGGAAAAGTTGCCTTACCTCTACCACAAGCTTTACAATGAATGACAATGGCAATCTACTCCTAGAAAAAAGCAAGAAAGTGAAAGAAAAACCTCCCTGTGGCACAGGTACAGAGGGTCTGCTAAAAGACTGAGCAGGAACAGCACCGCAGGGCCCTCCTGAAGTACAAACTCAAAAGGAGGAATTGGAAGTCTGTGTTGCACTGAATGTAATAATAACAATAACAAAATCAACCAAGCTCATCTATTGACTAGTTTGACTGAACTCCCGACACAAACTGCCTGACATAGGAGGAGGCACCCCCATTTCTAGGCATAAAATAGTATTCATATCATATCTCTACTGGCATTCAACCAAAAACTATGAGACACTGAGAATATTATGGAAAAATAATGACACATTATGAACAGATAAAGCAATCAAACAAATTAGTCTCAAAGATAATACACATGATTAGAAGTACCTGGCAGATTATTTAAAATAACTGTAATTCATAAACTAAAAGAACTAGTGGAAGGGTGGAAAACTTATATAAACGGGTGGGAAATTCCAGCAGAACTGACAACTATAGAAAAAGAATCTAATATAAATGCTTGAAATAAGTTGTCAGAGGTAAAGAACTCTTTTGATAAGCTTAGTCTGCTCAGACTGGACACAGCTAAGTAAATAATAATCAATTCTGAAGGTAGGTTAATAGAAATGATCCAAAATGAAGAAGATAAATGAAAACACAAACAGGATTGAGTAACCAAGAGCTATGGGACAAAATCAGAGAGTCTAATATAGGTGTACTTGGAGTCTCAGAGGGAGGAAAGATATAAAGGAGCAAAAGAAATATCTAAGCAATGAATAAGTAATTTTCAAAATTAATAACAAGAAATAAACTACAGATTCAAGAAACTCTAAAAACTCAAAGCAGGAAAACAAAACAAACAAAGAAGAGAGATCATAGAGCTGAAAATCAAAGATAAACAAACAAGTCTTAAAGCCAGAGTAAAGAAAAACAAGTAAACATTATTAAACAGAAAGGAACAAAATTATAATAATACAAACTTTCAGTAACAAGGCCAGCCAGAAGACAGTAAAAAGTCACATTAAAAGTATTAATGCTCTCCCTCCCCATTACCTGTCAATCTACAGTTCTGTACCGGGTAAAAATATTGTTTAAAATCAATGTGAAATACTTTGAGATTAAAATAAAATTGAAGATAACATCATGGAGAGAACCAAGATGGCGGCATAGGTTAACGCCGGAGTTTGCTGCTTTGAACAACTACTTCAAAAGTGAAACCAAAAAACGGAAGGGACAGCACCCAGAACTACAGGAACGCTGGCTGAGTGGAAGTCCTACAACTAGGAGGAAAGAGAAACGCATACGGACACTCAGAGGAGGCGCAGTGCTGAAGTCAAATTCTGAGGTGCGGAGTGCGCGGAGCGGGCTGGCGGTGGAGGGCGCGGTTGGCGTTTTCAATCGGGAGGGAGTCGCAGACTCTGAGCTCCAGATCCGGGCGAGTCTTTAGGGACCCAGACTCAAACGGGAGAAACCGGACTGTCTGGCTTCGGTCAGAGCGAGTGCAGCTTTCTCTCTGAGCTTTGCAGCGGGTGCTGGGACTCAGAGAGGCAGAGCCCCTGAGGACAGGACTGAGAGCCGCCATAACTGCTCTCTCTGGCCCACCCTGTTGATCCTGTGCGACCCGCCCCGCCCAAGCCCTGCACACAGGCATTTGCCGGATAGCCTCAGGCAAAGGCTAGATTAGCACCTCCCTAGAGGACAGAAGTTCTCTCACTGCAGACACAGCTGATTCTCATAGCCACTTGGCCTGGAGGTCAAACCCTCCCTGGAATTAGCTACAACAATCAAGATTTAACTATAAGACTGTGAACAAAGACCACTAGGGGGTGCACCAAGGAAGCATAACAAAATGCGAAGACAAAGAAACAGGACAAAATTGTCAATGGAAGATATAGAGTTCAGAACCACACTTTTAAGGTCTCTCAAGAACTGTTTAGAAGCCGCCGATAAACTTAATGAGATCTACAAGAAAACTAATGAGACCCTCGATCTTATATTGGGGAACCAACTAGAAATTAAGCATACACGGACTGAAATAACGAATATTATACAGACTCCCGACAGCAGACCAGAGGAGCGCAAGAATCAAGTCAATGATTTGAAATGCGAGGAAGCAAAAAACACCCAACCGGAAAAGCAAAATGAAAAAAGAATCCAAAAATGCGAGGATAGTGTAAGGAGCCTCTGGGACAGCTTCAAGCGTACCAACATCAGAATTATAGGGGTGCCAGAAGATGAGAGAGAGCAAGATATTGAAAACCTATTTGAAGAAATAATGACAGAAAACTTCCCCCACCTGGTGAAAGAAATGGACTTACAGGTCCAAGAAGCGCGGAGAACCCCAAACAAAAGGAATCCAAAGAGGACCACACCAAGACACATCATAATTAAAATGCCAAGAGCAAAAGACAAAGAGAGAATCTTAAAAACAGCAAGAGAAAGAAACTCAGTTACCTACAAGGGAATACCCATACGACTGTCAGCTGATTTCTCAACAGAAACTTTGCAGGCCAGAAGGGAGTGGCAAGAAATATTCAAAGTGATGAATACCAAGAACCTACAACCAAGATTACTTTATCCAGCAAAGCTATCATTCAGAATTGAAGGTCAGATAAAGAGCTTCACAGATAAGGAAAAGCTAAAGGAGTTCATCACCACCAAACCAGGATTGTATGAAATGCTGAAAGGTATCCTTTAAGAAGAGGAAGAGGAAGAAAAAGGTAAAGATACAAATTATGAACAACAAATATGCATCTATCAACAAGTGAATCTAAGAATCAAGTGAATAAATAATCTGATGAACAGAATGAACTGTTGATTATAATAGAATCAGGGACATAGAAAGGGAATGGACTGACTATTCCTGGGGGGGAAAGGGGTGTGGGAGATTCGGGAAGAGACTGGACAAAAATTGTGCACCTATGGATGAGGACAGTGGGTGGGGAGTGAGGGCGGAGGGTGGGGCGGGAACTGGGAGGAGGGGAGTTATGGGGGGGAAAAAAAAAGAGGAACAAATGTAATAATCTGAACAATAAAGATTTAATTAAAAAAAATGCGAAACACACACAAAAAAAAAATAAAATAAAATAAAATAAAATTGAAACAATTAATTGCTAGAAGACATGCACTTCAAGAAATATTAAATATTTTAGAATAAATAGAAGAGACTAAAATATATATCCATACAAAGAAATAAAGATTATCAGACAGGGAAACACTCAGGGTAAACATAAAACATTTTTTTCTTATTTTTATTGCTTTAAAAGATGGAAGCAAAATTAGTAACAATGTATTGAGTTTAGAGAATAATTAGCTGAAAAATGAGAACAATAGCTCCAAAGGCTGGAATAGAGAGAATAAGAGGATACTGTGATGAGGTTTGAAAACTAAACATGCAGTTGTATTACATAATTTAAAGATAAACTGTCATAAGTTAAAAGTGTATATTTCAAACAATAAACCACTAAATTATCTACACTAATAAAAGAGAAATGTGCAAATTGGTGTCACTCCACTACGCCCACCAGCCAATCAGAGAAACTATGCAAATTAAACCAACAAAGATGGCGGTTAATTTGCATATGCAGGCACAGAGCGCAGACTGAAGAGGCTTGGCACCTAGGACCCAGGCCTCGAGGCTTGGCTTCTCCACTGCGGCTGGACCAAAGGCTTGGGTCCTGGGTGCCAGAGGAAAACCGGTGCCAGCAGCCAGGGGAAAGAAGGCCTATTGTGCGAAACTTCGTGCAACGGGCTTCTAGTGCATATATAATAAACCATAAGTAATAAGCCATAGTGCAGATAAAATGGAATCATAAAAACATTTAATCTAAAAGAAGGCAGGTAAAGGGAGACAAGGTACTGATGTGAGGACTAAAAAACAAGATTGTACAATTAAACTGACTATATAAAAATTACATTAAATATAAGTGGTCTCAAACCCAATTAATAAAATACAGAGATTATCAGATTGGCTATAAAAGCAAGACTATTGTATGCTGTCCACAAAAAAATAAATTTTAAATATAAAGTCATAGGTTTTTAAAAAATGACTAAAAATACACTGCAAGTAATAATCGAAATGGCTATTTGCTGTCTGAAAAGGTAAACTTCAGAACATTGAGTATTACTAGGAATAAAGAGGGGCACTACACAATGAGGAAGATATTCATTTATAAATAAAACATAAATCAAAATGTGTATGTACTGTATTAGTGTCCTAGGGCTCCTATAGCAAAGTAAAATAAACTGGGCAGCTTAAACAATAAATATTGTCTCAGAGTTCTGAAAGTTAGACATAAAAAATTAAGGTATTTGCAGAGCCATGCTCTCTTTGAAGCCTCTAGGGAAAGATCCTTCCTTGCTTCTTCCAGCTTCTTGTAACCCAAGTATTCCTTGGCTTATGGCAACATAACTCAAATTTCTGTGTCTATCACCACAAAGTGTTCTCTTCTTTGATGTCTGTCTTTAACCTGGTATTTTTAAGCTTCTCATAAGGACCCTAGTCATATAGGACTTGGACCCTTTCTAATAACCTCTCTAATAAGTTTGGGTCTGATTGATTAAATCTTGGTACTAGAAATCCTTATTGTATTATACAAGTATAGATACCCAATTTTTAAAAAAGTAATGTTGGAGCATAAAGGGTAGGTAATTACTATTTTTTAATCAATCAAAATTATACCTACTTTTTTTTTGTGAGAACAGCAAAAAATATATATTTTGGTGTGCTGCAGAATTTTAGTAATTAGTTTATGTGTGCTATGAGCTGAAAAAGGTTGAAAATCACTAACCTAATCAATCATTTGTTTTTGTGGTTGTTTTATATTTTAATTGTACAGGAAAACATATCTTTAAAGTAAATAATTTTACGTAGTTTAACAGAATATATTCCTCAATAAAATTCTACTTGTTTTTCTTCCTATATTTAAAAAAAGGGTAACTATTTAATTGTCTATTCTAGTTTACATAGTGGGCCAATGATAACTATGGTTTTTGTTTTCAGAATTTTCCCTTTTTCTACTTTCAAATACTTGGTTTACATTATAAATAGTGGACTCATTTAAAAAAATTCCTCTTCTGAAAATGGGACAGTTTAAAATAAAGTCATGTAGAAATAAAAAGTTTCTAATTAAATTATTTCCCTATAAATGGGTCATATATAACATACATTCAGTTATAAAACTCTTTAAAAGTGGGGATTATTTAATTCACTTCGATTTCTGGTACAGTTCTTAGAATAATATCCACAAAAGGTGCTCAGTAAATATTCAATAATCAATTATATGAATAAACACATTTATTCAATATACATAGGGCACTAAAACAGGTGTTAATGTTGACTAAGTATGCTTATTCAAATAAATGGCTTTGAGAATAAAGAATTGGACAGGAGCCCTAGCCGGTCTGGCTCAGTGGATAGAGCATAGCCTGTGGACTGAAAGGTCCTGGGTTTGATTCTAGTCAAGGGCACATGCCCAGGTTGCAGGCTCAATCCCCAGTGGGGGGTGTGCAGAAGGCAGCCAATCAATGATTCTCTCTCATCATTGATATTTTTATCTCTCTCCCTCTCCCTTCCTCTCTAAAATCAATAAAAACATTTTTAAAAAAGAACTGGATAGGAATGTGCACAGTTGGACTAAAAGATAAGTTACTATACTACCCACTGTGAAAAGCATAGTACATATTCATGTAGTGTTGAGTATCACAGGAAAATACAAGAATGAAAAGTTGACACATACAAGTATATTTAGAAACCTATTGCACTTAACTCTCTATAAAAAGAAAAAATATCCCAGCCTGAAATCAGACGTATAATACTAGTACCTATTGAACTTAAAAAATTTTTTTCTAGGTATTTTAAAAACAGTTTTTATGTAAGTTCATGGTAAGTATACATGTCCCCTACTCTGAATCTAACCAAGTTAGTATACCCAGCACTAAACTAAGAAAACAGGAAGTATTATGGGATAAAACTGGTGATGTTATATATAAAAAACAATCCATTTATAAATAATAATAAATGGTCACTCCACACCACAGTAACTTAGGATGATTAGTGAATAAATACTTAACTTGGAGAAGGATTACTGACTGGCAATGTGTTGCTGGTATATGTCAGGATTATTCATCACCCTGACAGTAATATTAACCACAATCCATTTCAGTTAGTTCAGTTTATCGTTTACTGACTAATGTTAAAAAACAATGTCATTGAAGGCTGCTTAAATAAAGTATAAGGTTAACCTCTGTTAGTCATTTACAAACTTTCACTGGAAGGTAACTTCCAGTAGAAAACCCACTATGCTATACAGAGTGCTAATACTTAATAAATGTAAAGTTTAAAAAATAGTGACACAAAACAGATTGTTTTCTAATTTTATAACCATATATACGTATGTGTGTGTATGTATGTGTGTGTGTATATATGTGTGTGTGTATATATATGTGTGTGTTTTTGTGTGTGTGTGTGTGTGTGTGTGTGTGTGTGTGTGTGTATATACACATATATATACATATGCATTCACACTTTCCTGAACTTAATTTTACATTCTGGGGAAAGAGTTGCACAGCCATATTTTAAACTAACTACATCATATTGAACAAGTAATAATTTAAACTTTAAAAAGGTCTGTGTACCCATGACATATTTTCTTCAGTATTATATAAACACCATAGAATACAATATATAGTTATATAGTTTTCTATATAAGACCCCTCAAAATTAAGTAATTGTCTAAAGGTCCCTTACTAGTAACTGAGGCAGACTGACACAAGTCTACATAAATCTGAAGATTTCCTCTCTGGTCCTCTAATTTCATCTTTCCAGGCTATTTTTCACATATCATTTTGATGTTCCTTTTAGAAAAGATCTGCACTACATTCTACTTCCTATAGCCTAATTTTTTTTTATCAATGCAATAGCATTATTGTTGTAAGAGTTTTCTTGTTTTCTTTCTTGTTTCTTTTCTGTTTCTTAAATTGTCTTTGCTTTTTCTGGTTTCGTTTATTTTTCTGTTTGTTTTGTCTCTGTCACCTTTCACATGGTAGACTATCTTTATGTGTTTGCTAACACTTGGGCATACCTTCATTTTTAAAATGAAACCTGAAAGAGCTGACTGAAGTATATGCAGTGAAAATAGCAACGTGAACCGGTAGACTGCATTGGAGGGAAATCAGATGAGCTTCAAGTAGAATCCCTAAACGTTAGTAGTTTTTAGGTCTTGCCTCTTGAACAAGTCAATATTCCCAAAGAATAATATATAATATAATCCTCTGTCTTACAGGGTGGGGTTAGTACTGGCCTGCCTGCCAGAATTCTGATAGCATGACAGCAAAGGGGTCTGGGGGCCTTCACATTCAGTACTTAAGCTTTTAGTTAATCCCCCTGTGTTCCATTCATTACCTTCTGCTGTTCTTGGAGTTCTCAAATTAGAAAAGCCTCTGGTACAATTTCTCCAAACAGTAAACCTCTTGCTTTTTGTTCAGATAAAGGGAAGAATAGATTTTTGAAAGAAGTAGATATAAATGTAAGTTTATTCTTTCTTGTTATACCTAAAATATACCAGTTCACTGACAGACACAGGTCTGAGATGAAACCCTAGCTTTAACACTTGGAAATGTGTGACCTTGGAGAGTTCCTTAACCTCACCATGTCTTAGTTTCCTTATCTATGAAATAAAGATAATAACACATTCCTTACAGTGCTGTTAAGGGAATTAATGAAGAGAGCATATGTAAAAGGTTTGTTACAGTGGAAGGCACTTACCAGAGCTTCACTCACAACACTACAAATATATGCTAAACTATCCCAATGTCATTCTTCTGCTTATTAGGCTGTGAATTCCCCCAAGACCAGGGAATGCAATTTATAACAAAATCCCTAAAATCAATGTCAACATAATAGCATCTATGTTTGACGCCTTAGATTAAAATATGTTTAAGATATATTATCAGCCAATAAAAAATATCCAAGTGTGAGGTAATTTTAAATTTTTCTTTGTGCATTTGTATTTTATTTAAACACTGTATTCACTGTTGTAATATCATAAGGTTTGTTTTAAGTCTGAATTCCTGTGGTTTGATTGAAGCCCAATATATAGAAAACAAAGTGAAAGTTATAACAATACTTAAACAATATCGCCCTCTCGACCCCCACCCCCCAAAACAGAGTGTTCTTTTACCTCTGTGACATCTAGATGGTATATTGATTCCCGGTATATCTGTTACAGAACAGACTAAAAGGACTGGCATTTGTCAGAAACAGCACTTAAAACTTAAAGAGATAAAGAAGTGTTGTCTGATCAACAACAGTTAAACGTCGGTAGTCAATTCCAGGTCAAGATGCATGCTGTATATATTAAATATGTGTGTTAGAGAGAAATATCTCACATATAAAAATACACAACCAAAGGGTAGAAGATAAATGAGAGACCAAGAGAGAAAATCACCTACTTTTTCTTGGGGGGGAGGGGGGTGTCAGGAGGAGAGAGGGAGGGAGGGGGAGAGAGAGAGAGAAAACCACTAAGAACTCATCAGCAAGAAAATAGATTCAGGAGAGCTTCGTCCCTTAGTTCTCGGTTTATCTGAGAATTTACTCTTCAGAAACATTTTGATCCAGATAAGGGCAATGGAAGCAGCCGTTTTAACAGTGTGTGAATGGTAAAGCATTGTAACATAGGTTAAAAAAAAAGAAGAAACTATGATTTATTGGGGCCTGGATAAAAATTTAACATTCCGTTTGAAGATCTGATGATAGAAAACTTTCCTCAGATTTCCACATTGCAAAATAGGAGTGAGGAGAATACAGCACAGGATCATCTTCCCCTAATGTTGACTTTTCATGTTTCTGCTTCTGAACCAAAATAACTCATGTTATGCTTAATGAAAAATGGATGGTTTTCCTTTTCTCTCGATTCGATCTTAAACTCTCTTTCAGTATTTTCCTTCGTTTTAAAATGTAAAAACTAATTATTAAAAATAAAATGCCTGCTTATACTTTGGCCAGTCCTGGTTTTCTCCCCCAATTTTTGGTTTACTATTTAGTACAATAGTAACTACCTGATTTTGTTCTCTCAAATCTCCAGAAACTGAGAATCCCTGGTGAGCAATATTACTCAGTAAAAAAACACACCAATAAATGAAAACAACAGCAAATTAATAATTGAGTAGTAACATCAGGAATTCTCTAGTTTAACCAAATAATCAGCTTTTCCATTAACAGGTGAAGTCACAACAGCTTGGAGCATCACCTGGAACAAACACCCCAAGAGTGGGCAATTCGGGAAAGCTTTCCTTTTCAAGTGGTGAAAGGCTACTTGATAAAATAACATTAAAACAGATTTAGCCATTGATGTCAAAAGTAGGAGGCAGCATAGCAATTTGTTTCTCAAACTTCAGGGGTGGGAAACATTTTTTCTGCCAAGAGCCATTTGGATATTTATAACATCATTCGCGGGCCATACAAAATGAACAACTTAAAAATTAGCCTGCTATATTGGTCAAACATCTACTTAACTCACCCCGAGTGCCTTGGCAGGGCCAGACCAAATGTTTTCTTGGGCCTTATAGGGCCCGAGGGCTGGACTTTCCCTACCCCTGCTTTATTTATTTATTTATTTATTTACTTACTTACTTACTTACTTACCTACTTAAATATTTTTATTGATTTCAGAGAGGAAGGGAGAGGGAGAAAGAGATAAAAAACATCAATGATGAGAGAGAACTATTGATTGGCCACCTTCTGCATGCCCCTACTGGGAATCAAGCCCCCAACCCAGGTATGTGCTCTTGACCAGAATCAAACCCAGGACCCTTCAGTCTGCAGGCTGACTCTCTATCCACTGAGCAAAACCAGCTAAGACTCTATCCCTGCTTTAAATCCTAACCCAATGCAAACATAAAATACACACACACACACACACACACACACACCATAAGCAGAAGATTCATAGAGGATGCACACTGATACTTCTTTTTACTTATGTAATACTACACTATTCTAATCATTTTTAAAAAATGCTAGCTCTAAACGGCAATTTGAAAAACACTAGCTTGGTGTTTGAATTCTGAAACCTTGTGGAAGTTGTAGAACCTCACAGTGCCTCAGTTTCTGTCTCTGTAAAAGGCAATTAATAGTGTCACCTATCTTAAAAGGTCTTTGTGAGGATTAAGAGTTAACACATGTAATATACTTAGATAACAGCCTGACATATAGTAAGTCCTCAGTAAATATCAGTTAACAATAAACTGGGATGTTTCTAGCTCCAGAATTCCATAGGGAGTCTTCATTTGCAAGTGAATGGTTATCAAATGCATTTCAATCTAAGAACATACAGGTTTTATAGAATATGCATCCAGATTACAGTACATACTCAATATTCCCAAATAATGATGTGGATGGATGAGTAGAGAAATGATTGCCTTAGACTCTCTTGGTTTCTCCTCACTTAGAAAATTGGCTTACACAACCCCTCTGCTACTAAGGAAAAATAGTAAATCACAGTAGCAAGAAAATCTTCCTCATCTACAAAGAAAGCCCTGGTACTGAGACACTCAGCCATCATAATCTGTTTTTATGGTCTGACATTTCGTAAATATATTCCAACCCTAATTATAATTTCTTATAAAGGACAAAAAGAGAATGTTGCTTCTTATTTCTGTCAAGGAGGTTGTCAAAATATAAAAATCAATATATATTTATAAAATATAAATTAATGTCACTCCAAAGTTTATGCATGGTTAGATCTGTCTTTTCATCAGAAGAATTTTAGACTCATGATGTAAAGCCTGGGAAAGTGGAGGCAAAAAAAAAAAATCAACCTCAAAATCGACCCCTACTTTTTCCAGCTGTGAAAGAATTAAACCATTATGTTAAAGGAGGGCTTTCTCAATACAGGAAAAGATGTAATTTTCATCTGATTTTTCAGACTAAAAATAGATCTGATTTCCTAAAAGATTGACAATACTAACTTGCAATTATTACAATTGTAGATAAAATAAAATTTTGTAATTTCAAGAAAACATTTTTTTACATTGTTCTCTTCAGACATTTTCTTTCATCAAAAAAAATTATCAGAAAAAAATAATACAGAGGAAAGAGTGTTGTTTACATTAATTCAGCTTGAGAAAGAAAATTCCCTGTGTAATATGGAAGAGATTGCCAAATAAAATTGTAGCCGTGTATCAAAAACCCCTCTGAAAACCAGCTTTGGGAAAATTAAAGGGACATAAATATGCATAAATAATTCAAGACATTTTCAAGCTAGTCAGGCTATATTATCTATTCAAGAATAGGGATAAGAACTGTTTGTTTTAAGTTAAGCTTTACACACAATGTTTTCTTCAATTTTGCAAGTTTATTTAAACAAATAGTAATGGTTGTTAAATGTATACTATGGGAAAATTTTAATATAATTCTATTATAGTCATTATTCATGGAGATATAGCTCACTTCACATATGAGATGCATCCTGAAAATATGTGCATAAGTAGATATTTGAAAATGGAATCATACTGTACACATTGTGGCAGTCTTTAACACCAACAGGAATGAAATGTTTTTATAAATAATTACCAGTATTCCATATGTGTAAATTATAATTTTCAAGTATCTGATATTTTTATTTCACTAAAATTAATGTCATAATTCCAAACTCACTATTTCCATCAATATTTAAATGGAAACAATAAGTATTAGTGGAATTCCACTTTCACGAACTTGAATGAATGTAGCATTCGAGCTACTGTTGCTTTGTAGGAAAGGAGATGTTATCTATATGTGGCTGAGTGTTAGAGCTCCCCACTTCTTCCCAGCCCTTCTAATTACACTATTGTTTGCTATTCAACTGTGTAACCTTCAGTTCTTGTTGTAAGCACTCTTTATAAATACTCCTTCCTCAGCCCAAAATACAAATCTTTCACAAAATCTTATAATATAAAAATAGATAAAATTTAAGGCACTAAATCACAAAAATGGTATTTTTATGTTTCTATAGTGGATATGAAATACATGGATAGAGACTAATGAAATCAACTCTTGTTTTAATTTTGAACTGGGCCCTCTCCTCATTTATCACATACAGAAGATAAGTTATAGCTAAAACAGTCTTTTACCCACCCAACAAAAGTATTTGGCAGGTTACTTAGAAACAGCGTTAATAGTAATATACAAATAAAATTCAATTTTAATAAAGAATCCTGTTTAGCTGGCAAATAATTTATAACAGCATTTTGTTAATATCATTTCTATGAATTCTCATAATGAAAACATCATAAAGCCTACATTTAAAAATAAATGAGTGGCTTTCTCTGGCCAGGCAAGATTTTTAGTGGGACAGAGAACAAGGATGAGGGTCAGAGAAAGGAGGCAGTCGGCAAGGAACAGTGGTGTGAGCAGGTAATAGGCTGCAGGAACTCTTGCTCAGGGACAATGATGGCACAAGACAGAAATACAGCTTCCGTAGAAATATACAAACAGGCTCCCACTTATCACTATTAGTAACTGTTCCATCAAGACAGAAACATGGACCCTATCCACAATCCATCTCACTACCAACTGCATCTTGAGGAGCATACAAAAAAATCCTTTACAGCACAAGAAAGTCTTAATAAGCTATGTGTTTAAGTAGAAGTCCGAACTGAAGGACTCAGTTAAGAAAAAGAAAAAAAAAGGGCAATTATTCTAAAACCCTAGAAAGGTTATTTACTGAAATGTGATTTATATTGTGAAGCACATTTACATTTTAACAAATTAACAAAAAATGAAATTTTGCTTTTCTGTACATGAAATTCAAATAATAGAGTCTAGGCTATAATTACCCAAGAATAGTGTCCAGTGTTTACTACTGTCCTACTTCATGGCTCACTACACACGTCAAACTAATAAAGTCCTCAATTTTGTTCATCAGTTTATTTGGTTCATTAGATTCCACATACGAGTGAGATCATGTGATACTTATCTTTCTCAGAATCGCTTATCTAGCTCAGCATATTAAAAAATCAAATACATTTAATATTAATATTTTATAACTGCGGGGAAATGCCATATGTGTTTTATTATTAAATTCATTTAACACTTATTGAATGGCAGGCTCTGTGCTAGGCATTGGAGAAAAAATTATGTACAAGAACTCTATCATTATAAAAAAAGCTTAGTGAGGGAGATAAGAACCAATAAAAATAGGTAGAAAGATACGTAAAATGCAGGATGTTTTAGTGCTTGGAAAGAAACAGAGCGGACTAACGGGAAAAAGGCAGTCAGCAGTAGTCTCTATGAGGAGGTGATCTAAAGGCGGAGCCAGTCAGCTGCTTACAAAGCGGGGAGATGAACAGTGAAGGCAGAGAAAGCAAAGCTCTAACTTGGGAAATATTTGTTCTGCTTCCAATAAGTGAAGAAAAGTTTAAGCACTGGGGTTATACAATTCAACATTAAACTTAAAAAGAATCCGCTGGAACAAGGAATGGGTGAGAGAAGAAAAAGAGGTAGCAGGGAGGTTGGTTAGGAGAGCTGCAATAGTGAAGGGCTACTTGTCCTTTTATAAGAGTACTGATGAGAAGTTTCCACGATTTTCTTTGTAAGTTTTATACAATAATAACACAATTAGAAGATGATGCTATCTAAGAATAATGTCTTTTTGAATGCATATGGAAAAATATATATAAGCTAATATTTTTAATTGGCATCAAGTCTTTCTGTATATTAAATTTTTCAATTTTAAACTGGAGAATACTAACATACATTTAAAAGAAATATACTAAAGTTATAATTATTAAAAGATTTTTAAAAAGTAATGTGAAAATTAAATATATTCAAATATATTTTAAATGTAAGACAATTATATTTCAGATAATTACTGAGAAATTACCTTAGATAAATCTCTGAAGTTACTTGGCAAGGTAAGATCCAATTCTTCTGATTCATAATTAGTGATGACCCAGGGAAACACTGGATACTGATTTAAGTCATTGTAACTCCGTCCTGGAAGAGAAAAAACAGTCACTCAACCTAAAATCTTAATATATAAAAACCATGGGTCTGTCACATCCACAATGACCAGGAGGCTCGACCAACTGGGAGTCAGTCCTGCAGTCAGTGCTGGGTTGCCATGGTGACCCAGCACTGATTGCTATGGCTGCAGGAACAGTGACCCAGCACTAACTGCTGAGGGGGCTGCGAATTAGGCCCAGAGAGAGGCCTAAAGAGAGAAGCAGGGTCTGATCCATAGCCTCTGTGGCAGCTGTTGATCAGCACTTGCCTCTCTAGCTCTGGGCCTGGTCAGCAGCCGTGCCACCATTTCTCTCCAGGCCTCCACCAGGGCTGCTGTTCAGCCCCGCCTTTCTGATCAGGCCCCATTGATAGGCCCAGAGATGCTGACGGGCATAAAAACAGACCAATCAGAACCAAATCTAGGTCAACTATGAGGAGCCAATGGCTGCCTAGGAGGTGGAGCTTTTGACGCTGACTGGCATAGAAACTGACCAATCTGAACCAAAATGGTCAGCAGAGGAGGGCAGTTGGAGGCAAGATGACGCTGGCAGGGGAGGGCAGTTAGGGGTGATAAGGCTGGCAGAGGAAAGCAGTTGGGGGCGAGATGAGGCTGGCAGGGGAGGGCCGTTGGGGGGGACCAGGCTTGCAGGGGAGGGCAGCTGGGAGTGATCGGGTGGGCAGGGGAATAGTAAGGTGTTAATCAGGCTGGCAGGGGAACGGTTAGGGCGTGATCAGGCTGGCAGACAGAAGCGGTTAGGGGCAATCAGGCAGGCAGGCAGGTGAGCGGTTAGGAGCCAGCAGTCCCAGATTATGAGAGGGATCCAAGATTGGAGAGGGTGCAGGCTGGGCTGAAGGACACCCCCTTGCCCCAGTGCACAAATTTTGTGCACCAGGCCTCTAGTAATAAAATAAAATGATGAGAAGGTTCAAGAGTATAATTTTGTAAAGTAACTTTTTTGAGTGCCAGATATTGCTCTCAGTGCTACCCATACATTATTTCATTTAATCCCCACAATATCCCTATGAAATTTGTATCATCCCCATTTTACATGTGAAAAAACAGGCACAAAAGGTTAATCTACCCAAAACGATGTAGTAACTAGTAATGGTCAAACTATATTCAAATACAGATACTCTGGCCCCCATGATTATGTTCTCATAAACTACCATTGACTATTTTTTGTTATTTGAAAGCCTGCACCAAATAAAATATTCTTTATTAAAACTTTAAAAATATAATTTGCAATTCTTAGAGCTTTTCAAAACTAGGTTCATTTCTCTGCCATTATTTAACCAACAGACCAACTAATCAACCAAGTTTAAGTGATTTGAGCCCGGTGGGCAGTCATTAGTCATCTGTAAAATGAAGGAGTTGCACCAAATTACTCTGAAATTTCTGTGACAGCTTTCAAAACCAATGATCCTCTGAACATAATGAACACCATCATCAATGTTACTTCCCCTCACTCCCGAATGCTGCCATACTCTCCTATACCTCCTCCAAACTAATGACAAGCAATGACACAGTTAGCTGATATCAAACAGTTTGTACCTTGTAAATTCTTATTTAACATTATGTTTTAATTACCACTGTCATCTCTCTAATGTAGGCCCTCATTTCTTTTTACTTATAATTGCTTCCTAAATTTGATTCTGCCTAGTCTCTCTCCACTCCCATGTATCCTTCATTCTGCCTCCAAGTTACCTTTTCACACAGTTCTATTCTCAATCATTTGTTCAAAAACTTTCACAAGTTTCCCAATGAATTGACTGCTAACTCCTCAAACTGACAGAAAGTCAATTCCACACAACCTTTCTAGTTTTCTTTCTCATTATACCTTTAGGAATATATACTTTTTATGCACGCGCGCACACACACACACACACACACAAATACAGACATACAGACACATATATATGCACATGTACAGTAGTCCCCTTTATCCATGGTTTCTTTTCTTCATTTTCAGTTGCTCTCAGTGAACTGTGGTCCAAATATATTAAATGGAAAGTTCTAGAAATAAACAATTCATAAGTTTTAAATTGCACACCATTCTGAGTGGTGTGATAAAATCTCCCAGCATCCTGCTTTGTCCACCTGAACATGAACCAACCCTTTGTCCAGCACATCCATTTGGTAGACACCACCTGCCCTTAGTCACTCAGCAGCCATGTCGGTTATCAAACTGACTGTGGAGCATCTCAGAGCTTGCATTCAGGTAACACTTATTTTATGTAATAATGGCTCTAAAGCACAACGCAGTTATGTTGACAGTCAGAAGCTGTAAAGTATAAGTATATAGAGAAAAATATATAGTATAAATGGGGTTGGTACTATTCGTGGTTTCAGGGATCTATTGGGGGGGTGTCTTTGAATGTTTGCCACATGAATAGGGAGGACTACTTTACATATAATAAATATCTTGTGTATGTGTGTGCATATAACTATACCATTAAGTGTTCTTTAGCTTTACTTCATAATTTTCCACTTATCTTTTTTTGGGTTATGCCTTCAGTTTTACATAAAATAACTTCTCTCCCAACTACCTCCACAGTTAATTAAAGTAATATCTATCCTTACTCAAACATGAAATCTTTCCTGATATTTTTCCCTTACTCCCACCAATTGGAAGTTTATATTTTTATTGATTTTAGAGAGAGAGGGAGGGAGGGAGGGAGGGAGAGAGAGTGAGAGAAACACCTATGTGAGAGAAACATCGATTGGTTGCCTACCATCATGCTCAGGGATCCAATCCACAACCTAGGTATGTGCCCCTGACCAGGAATTGAACCTGAAACCTTTTGGTGGTGCTTCAACTAACACCTAGCCAGGGTTATTTTGTAATTTTTATTGATTCTATACCCCTTTGCTCTAGAATCACATAAATGCTCCCATTTTTACTTAAAATAACTTCTGTGAGAGTAAGCAACATGCCTTATGCTCTTATCTCCTTTGTGCCTCAAATATAAACTCTGTTAGATTCTTGACCTAAATCTCAAATGTCTCATAATTACATTCCTTGTTTTCTTTATGCAAATCATCACAAATAAAAAGTAATGACACATTTCTATTCTTTAGTCTTTAAAAGTGAACAGTTTCAATAGGTAATCTTTAATAATATTATATGATTATAGATCTTGTACAGGACCATTTAATCTTTATATTTTCATATATTGGTCATAATATTCCTTTACTTAGTATTTAAACACAGTTTTCTTTTTTCCAAATTGTGTTTCATTGACTCAACACATAATACATTTATAATTAAGTTGTTAAAAGATTCTTAGGATTTGTTATGGATATTCATTCCTTCTATTCCATAGTGAGTCCATTCTTACTATATTGAATAGTTAGTTGTAAATTGTCATTTTATATTTTTGGAAAAGACTGTGTATACCCATTTTTTTTTTCTCAAGTAGCCAACTGTTTGTATACAAAGCTTTAAACTTGATTATCAAAATTACACTTGATAAGGTATATTTACTTAGTAATAATAAAAATAAAAATAAGCTACATATATCAGTAATAAAAATAATCTAATCATGTCACAGTAAACAGTTTACTCTTTGAAATAAGTCACCATGTGAGTTTAGGTTACCTGCTATTGTGTTGAGAAACATCAAGTACTCGAAGTTTGAAATCTCTCTGTGCTGCCATCGCTGAGTCATATTAGAAGCTTTAAAAAGTTGACGTGGACTAGCTAATGAGATACGCCTGTAAAAAAAAAAAAAGGAAATTGATGTAGAATCAATTTGAACTTAAAATTATACCACAATAATAAATCATGAATATCTTTACTTATTCAAAATGATACCAGTATATTCTGAAAAGTTCTATTTATGTTATACTAATGAGTACTAGAGATGTTTCCATCTACAATTAATGGTTAAACAAATGATGTGGATTAGCCACAGGTCTATTATACATGTTCTATTCATTAAGGTAAGCTTTTATGACAATGCCATTATAATATCTAGGCTCCATAGGTTGATTAATAATAGTATAATTAATAATTCACTGCTTTACTGATATAAAAGGAATTATAGTATCTTAAAAATACATATAAAATTGTATTAATATTTTTATCAATCTTAATAGTCATTACATAAAGATAACACATTTGTCCTCATACAGCTAAATATTATGTTTGCATACCCTTTGTAACAGGGAAAAGAGGATAGTAAACTCTTTAGTGGTCTATTCAAGGTTAGGCTAGAGGTTAAAAAAAACTTATTTTTTTTATACATCTTAATAGAAGATGTTTTCTGTTTTCTTGATGCAATGTAAATAACGATGGATACAACCAACCAATAATAAGAAGCACTGGGAAATCAGTAGCAGGATTAATTATTCTATTCAGGGCATAGAATTTCAGGTAAGTATGTTGTCACAGTTCTTCTATAAAACAGGACAAGATAGCTACTTTTTAAATAGCTTTATTTACAAAGGTGTAATTTACATACCATAAAATTTACCTATTATTAAGTATACTATTCAATGATTTGTTAAAATTACATTTCTAGAATTGTGCAATTGTCACCACAGTGCACTTGAGAACATTTTCATCACCACAAAAACTTGCCTTGGGCCTATTTATAGTTAATCACCATTCCTATCCCCAGGTCTAGGCAACTATCAATTTGCTTTTTGTCTCTATAAACTTGCCTTTTCTGGACATTTCAGATCAAAAGAATTAGAATCATGTAGTCTTTTGCATCAGGCTTCTTTCACTAACCACAAATGTTTTTGAGGTTCATCAATGTGCTGGCATGTATTAGTTGTTCATCTATTTTGATTGCTAAACAGTATTCCATTGTATGAATATAAAATATACCATTGTAAGTGCTGAAAAATCTATTTAAGTGATGGATTTATTGAGTTAAGACTTTTAGCTTTAACTATAGGAAAACATTACTAAAATTCCCAAGTATGGTAACACATTATTAGGTGATAAATAAAACCTTTTTACAATAGAAAAAAATAAATCTTTTATTATTAAGATAAGGAAATCTATACAATTCTGAGCTGCTTCCTTCTGAACCCTTAAATTCCCCAACCTACATAATAAAAGCATAATATGCAAATCGACCTAATGGCCAAATAGCGGAACGACCATCTGGGCGACCATCCCTGACCATGCTATGTATGACACCCACTGGCACCAGGCCAGCCAAGGCAGGTGTGATGGGATTGGTTGGGGGACCAGCCATCGCCCCATGATCGCCCCATGGAGGGAGGCTCAGGCCACTGGCTGGTGGGGTGATCAATTGGGGGCTCCACGATTGCCCCAAAGAGGGAGGCCCAGGCCACCTACCAGCAGGCTACAGTGGGTGGGTGGCGCCTCCCTCTGCAAGGGAAGCCCAGGTCCCGGGTGCAGGTGGGAAGCTCGGCTCCTGGGTGCCGGAGGGAAGCCAGTGCCGGCAGCTGGGGGAAGGAAGGCCTACTCGTGCATGAATTTCGTGCATCGGGCATCTAGTTACATATTAAAAAATTAACTAATCAAAACCCTGATTTGCATTGTAAAGCAACTATTCCTTATAACCCAGAGGGGCCTCTTTATGTGCCCTGATTACTTAAAAGAAGAGATCATTAGTAGTTTTAAAGCATGTCCACAAATTCTTTGATACTTCCTCTTTAAAAGGTGAAGTTTGATTCCTCTTCCCTAGAGTCCAGGCTGTATTTTTTATTGTTGTTGTTAATCCTCACCTGAGGATATTTTGTCCACTGAGTTTAAAGAGTGAAAGGGAAGGAAGAGGGAGGGGATGAGAAAAGAGGAAGGAGAAGAGAAAGAGAAAGAGAGACACACATTGATTGGTTGCCTCCCATATGTGCCTCTACTATGAAACCTGCAACCCAGGCAGGTGCCCTTGACTGGAGTCAAACCCAAGACCCATTGGTACATGGCCTGCACTCTAACCACTGAGTCACACTGGCCAGGGCACATGAGCTGCATTTAATGACTCACTTGTAACAAATAGAATGCAGCAAAAATGAAGGCACAGTACTATCAAGGGTAGGTCATAGAGAAGAAACTGGGGCATCTGCCTTGCATTTTCTCGGATAACTTGCTCTGAGTAAAGTAAGTTCCCAGTCATGCAGACAGTCAAGCAGCCTGTGGAGAACACTGCCAAGAGGAGCTTCACCTTGGACAATCATCCAGCCTCAGAATGACTCACATCCTGACTGTTGTTTATTCATTCTATTTCAAGTGCATTTGTAACAAGATATTACTGTAAAAAATAGAAATAAACACTAATAAAAAACAACTCAAATCAATACAAAATTAGGTATGCTAAAGTAAACTAAATTTCTACAGCTAATATGTTTAAAGCAATCAACGGAAAAATCCCACTGGTTCTCTTCACACTTTTCAATTTGTTAACAAAATTGTATTGATGATGAATCAGTACCTACTATCAGAGAAGATAATAGTGATAGTCTCTCATTCTTGATATTGGTAATTAGTATTTTCTTTCTCTTTGTTTATAAGTTTTATATTTTTGTTTAATCTTTACAGAAAAACAACTTTTCATTACATCAATTTTTCTTTATTATTTTTACGTTTCATTGATGTCCTGCCTTCATGCTTTATTTTTTCCAGCTCACTTTGGTTTACATTTGCTCCTCTTTTTCTAGTTTCTTCAGACAGAAGTTCAGTTGGCTCAAAATAAAATAGACTAATAATAATCATTCACTGTGAAACATAAAACACAAGCTTATGCATTTCAAAACAAGGACACATATTAATATAGATTATTTTCCACATTTTTCTCATATAAAAGAGTACCTGGTTTGAGGCAATCCAAAACATGTTCCAACACCAACACGAGGTAAGTAGTTAACCACTTTCTTGACTGTTGCAGGGTCTGGGAAGTTGAACATTACAGCAACTATGGAAAATAATTTTCAAAAATTAGAACACAGAATGATTTCCTTTCTAGTCTATAGACTTTTTGATCTGATAAAAAATTTACTCTTAATCCAGATATTTATTAAATACAATTCTTGGCATATTACTTTTATCATAGTGCATTCAAGTTTTAATATTAATATATCAGAGGTAATATTCATTTCGCTTATAAACTCATACCTTAGACAGCTCCTTCCTAAATGCTGTCAGATTGTAACAACTGTTGTTGCATTACTGTGACATGAAGGTGAGATTACCTAGCTACTAGTTTAATTTACAAAACTGAATTTTGGCAAGTTAACTACATATCTATGAATTTCTATAAAAAACTGTTTAAAATTTTAACTATGGTAACAATCTATCACCAAAAAGACTACAAACTTTATTTCCAAGGGTGATCAGTTTTAAAAATATTCTTTTTATAATGTTTATATGTTTGCATTTTATATGTTCATATAATCCAGAATAATGTATGACCTGAAGGAAAATTTTTCCTCTATGGTTAATAATCAAATTTAAATGCTTTCTGATCATTTCTATTTTAGTAAGTACATATTTTGAGAGTATCAAAACATGTACATCAATATATGTAAACATACTCAGTGTATAAATGTTAATTTATTAGACATTGGTAAATTTGTATTTTTAAAATATGAAAATAACAGTCATAAAATCATGAGGAAGAATTTAGAAAATATTATTTTGGTCAGTCTTAAAATTTCAATTATATTAATTTCAGTAACAGAAGCAGGTATTAGCTGTGAGTGATCACCTAGCCTAAAAAATACTTACGGCCAAAAACTTTTTTCAATTTGGTGTAGCTTTCAAACACTGGAATTACCAACATGTTTCAGGTAAAAAAGTACATGATCATTCACTAAACACCTAAAACATTTAGAACTGTCAAATATATATCCAACATGCTTTGTTAATAATGCTTCCTTGTGTATCCATTATTATGCTCAATACTGGAGAAAAATACAAAACAAAAGGAAAACTATCAGGGACTATGGCAGATGACCAAGATCAAGCGGGAAAGGTAATAGAAAAACACACATACAAAGCAAGGATGCATAAGAAATTTCAAAGAAGAAAAATGAATGAGAATGAACAAGCAATAAATACTACAAGGTTGAAAGCCCTTTGGGGCAGCAAGAATGCAGACTGAACTAAAATGTGAAACATTCACTTGATTATTTGCCTGGAAGAATAATGTTTACACTAGGAAAAAGATGTATGTGCAGGGGAAGAGATCAAACAGGAAAGGGAAAGATATCTTTACCTAAAGAAACCTGTATTCTCTAAAGACACATGATTTCATATAGGAAAAAAGAAAAAGTGTGCGTGGACTATATTATTATGCGTAGATTTTGAAACTGACAACTTATAGATTATAGAAAGTGAAAACAAGAAAACTTCAACCTACTTATGTACAGAGAGTATGTGCAAGAAGGCACTAAAGTTTTACATATTCTCTCTTAAATGCCTCCACTCACACTGAACAATACCTTTGTCAAGTTGACCTTGTCTCTCTTGTCCTAATGAATTTCACCAAGTTCCATTCTAAACCCACAAATTAAATTTTAGTTCTTTCAAGAATGATGAAATACAAAGCAACCAGAGCAGTTCAGTACCATATTCTGATGGTCACTTTATAAATGGCAATAGATTAGACCAAAGTTTAAATAAATGTATGAATCATTTGATTACCCTTTTCCCCTCTCCAAATGAAGCCACCTTCCAGAAGGAGCTCCACTATCAGAGCAATATTGAGGACATCAAATTCCAGAAGTGATTAAATGCTTAGTAATTTCCCATATTGTTAAAGCTTTGAACTAATTTGTTATATGGCCAGAAAAATAAAACTACTACAAAAAAATTCTTAGAATGGCCAAGGGGGTAAAAGCCATGAAGATGCAAGTGGGTCAAAAAAGAGTTCAGCAGGGCAGAGGCTGGACTACAAAACACTATCAAAATGGAAACAACATGATATACTATTAAAAAACGAAATGCAAAGAGATGGAGGTTAGCTTTGTAACAATAGACTTCTGAAACATATTACCTCTGTTTGCCATAAAGATCTCCAGAGCTGTATTTTGCAAAAGATAACGACGAGAAAAGATTGATCGTATCTCTGTGAACAGCCATTTTCCATGAAGCCCTTCTGTATATGCCAGGATCTAGTGAGGAAAAAATAATCCCAAGTAAGTAAAAAACAGTGTAATTTCTAAGAATTGAATGATCAGTTATTGAAATAATTTCGAAGGAGACTAAAAATATAGATTGCAACTTATGGAAAGGAAGCCGAGTAAAATTATAAAACAGCTACTTATAAATACATCTGGGGGCTTCCTAAAGCAGTGGTATCATTTATTTCTTTTCAGGAAATGTATACTGCATTATTTAGTGACTGATTTTTGAGTCACATCATGGAAAATTTTAGGTAAAACTTTAAAAAGAAGGAACACCTGAAAAGGTCACATATACAATTCAGTTACATATAATGTGATTTTAATGGACCCAGAATTACTTTTTACATATTTTTAAAAATATATTGAAGTGCATAACTTTTTTAAAAATCACACTTTTAAGGTCACTGTTAAGGCAACAGTCACTCATTCAGAAAGCACAAAGAGTGACTGTATAAGAGGTTAAGTATCATTTTGTCAGCCAGGCTAAACACAAACCTGCAAATGAACTCAGCATAATCTCTCTATGGAGTAGATGGTTGTCAGAGTAACTTGTTACAATTCTTGTCATCCCATGTGACAGATGCAGTAGCTTAGAATGCTTTGCCAACTAAAAGTAATCCTGTCTTTAGTCCTAAGCCACTTTGTCGCTTTGTTATTCACGTTTTCTGGTGTTTTTTTTGTTTTGTTTTTTTAAAGTTCATTTCAAAAGCTTAACTATGAAGGTGTTGAAGAAAAACCAGATGTGGAATTTCTCTACAACAGTACTTCATATAATATTAATAAAGAAAATGAGATGTGTTTGCTATCAAAACCTGGTGAAAACCCATAAAAGCAAATTAAACATTTAAGCTATATCTCTCAAAAGTAAAAACTATAAAAAAGTACAAATAAAACAAAATTCGATTATGACACTATATTGTAGGGACAAAGGTGGAATAAGCAAAGAGAAGAAAAGTAATGAATAGTAAGAATTTTTCCTACAGTCTAAGTTCTACCAGAGCAAAGTCTGAATACACTCTATTTCCATTACCTATAACATTATCTGACACAAGATAGATGTTTGTGAATAATTAAATCAATGAATTAATGGTAGCCTAACTTCCGTATATGGCCCATATTCCTTTTGTTTGAGCCGTATGATATTTAACAAAATTTCAAGCAGTTGAAAGTCCATGAGAAAATGGATATAGAAATTCAGATTTTTTTGTTTCTCAGGAAAAAGTGAAGTTATCTGTCAGATCTAGAATTATATGCCACATGGTGAAACTGGCATGCACTCTACATTTTTGCAGTTTCCACTCTTTCATTCATTTACTATCATCTCTCTAGTTTCCACTGGCATTTGAGTTTGTCACCCTAGACTTATCAAATTGGAGAGAATCCAATATATGTTCTGTAACACATACTCCCATCTATCCAACAATTACTAGTAAGGAAACTAAACCCAGGCAAGTTCAATACTTAAAACAAAGTCACTTGGGAAGTTAGTGGAAGAGTCTGGAATACTTCCAGGTTTTCAAATCCCAAAGCCCAGAATTTACATAAATAGCACATTGTCACATTTCTAAAAAAGGGTTTTAAATGTCTGTTAAACTAGAACTCAACTCATCAGAAATTATAATAAACTACATTTGTTCTTCCTGCACTTGGGTTACAGGTGAAAGAGGAAAATCAAAAGAAAACAGGGGAGTCTTTCAGCTGTGTGATATGTTAAGAATATCAAACACTGGTCTGAAAAGTCCATCTTTTATACCTATAGAGCTATATAATAAGACCTGTTGCTCATGATGGTGATGTCAATCATTGCAAGAGCATGGTCATCCAACTAAAGATTTAATTATATTTCAGGATACTCCAATTTTTAACTAAAATAAGTATACTGAAACATTATTATATCAGTATTCAATGTATTAAAATCATTTTCCAATTAATCAAAAAATTCAATTTATATCCCATTCCATTAAGCAGTATAGTTTTTTTTTTTTTAAAAATCTACTTAAAATACAGCAAGTGGCATGCTCCTAAAAAAAATTTTTTATTACCAAATGTCAAACCTATTCAAAATTACAGAAAATGATATAAGCCCCAGGTACCCACTACTCAACCTTATGAAATCCTAACATTTTGCCACATTATTGCATACATTTAAGAAACTAATAAAGCATTTCAGATAGTATTGAAATTCTCATGTATAACCCTTCCTGATCCCATTTTCCTATTTTGTCAGAGCCAATCACTACCCTGGGTTTGAGGCTTATTGTTCCCATGTAAGTTTTTATACTATTAGTACATGTATATTTGTAAATAACATCCAGCATTTTTTGTACTGTTTTCAAATCTGACAAATGGTGTCATATTGAATATATGACAGTGTGCTTCCAAAGTTAAATATAAGCAGGTCTGTTAATTTTTTAAAACTCTGAGGAAGAGAAATAGGAGGAGAGAAAGAAAATTATTTAAACTTGCCAAAGGTATCAAAAACTGAAAATTTACATACACACAAAAACTATCCTGTCTTCAAAAAAATTAAAATCTATACTTATAATAAAGATAGCTAGCGTTTTAAATAGAAACAAAGACTCTCTTAACTAACAGAATTACTAGCTGAAATGGATACAATAACATTTCTTTAAAGAATTCATTAGGAAAAGGTGCCAGTACTGAAAAGCAGCTGAGGCCTAGCTAAGGAAGAGGTTTATTTCTTATCAGAATAGTATATTCCTGGTCTGAGGCTTCACTTCAAAGTCTCTAGGGTTCAATTAAAACTGGATTAGGTAGAAGCAGACCCTTCTTTGGGACTTTCTGTTCACTGGAACTCCACATCCACTGACAGCACCCTAGACAGAGGTCTAGCCCTCCAATGAATCAGTTGCTATGGAAACCGTATCATTACCATTGCTCTGCAGTTATGACCCCAAGTCCAGAATAGCTTGAAAGCTTAAGCTCACAGCACTGTCTTTAAATGTTTACCACTTTGTTTTAATATTGGGAGTAGTATTATTAGCAGAAAATTCAATTTTCACTTTTTAATAATTTGTTTCAACAAGACAGTTTATTAGTTAAATGTTGAGGTGAGGGAATTAGAGAGGAAAGAACAGTATTTAATTTTAAATACAAACACACATATATACTATTTCTTTACATTGAAAAAAGCTACCATATCTTCTTTAAAATTTATATTTGAAAAAATATGTTATTCTCCCCCACTAATACACACATTTCCTCCTTCTACCCTTCAAATAGGATACTATGAATACATATGAAAACTTCTTCACCCTGTTGCATTTACTGGCTTGAAAGTAAAGCATTTTCTTTTTTTACTTTCCCATTAACCATTCAGTTTGCAAAGCTTATGAATGTATCCAAATAAAAACCTTCAACTATTTTCTCTTTCTTATGAAAGAAGAAAAATAGAAACATGCCTTTATTGCCCAACTGCATGAATATCAGGCATTTTTAAAAGTAGAGTTAAATTAGTCTCTGAAAATAAAGCAGTATTTGTTTCACAAAAGGAAAGAAAAAGGTTTTGTTAAAAAAAAAAAAAAAAAAAGAACTACCACCAATAAATTTTAAATGTATTAAAGTTCTTTTTGTAAGGCAATTATATTAAAAAGTGGTAACATATTTTACCTTAAAAATATTTTGGGAGTGTTATATTTTTATAATATTATCCTTAATGGTTAAAGTTACATTACATATCCTAGTCCCAAATATTAGCCAATATTTGGAGAGGTTTTACTTTCTGATAATTCCATATTGACTTTTGAACAATCTGATAATAGAAAAACAGATAATATACACCAACAAAATTTAAGTACTTAATTTTCACAACAAAACCATTTCCAGAATAAGGATATATCTAACATCAAGAAAAATGTTTTAAACTTAGTATACAAAATACAAACTAATTATGCCATCAATTAAGTAATAACACCACTACTAGTAAAGTCTAGAAAATATTCATATTCCATCATATTCCATTTTATAGAATACAATTATAAATCAGTCACAAGAATTATAAGTTAATAAAATAGTATTTAAAATAAAAACCCATGTTGAAAACATTCAATATCAACTCACCACTAAATATATGTGTAAATGTTTTATTTATAATAATTTTACCAAAGTAATTTAAAGTAATTTTATGCAAGTACTTGAAAGTTACACTACTCTATTATTAACATAGCTTTTAGATTTTTATTGCATACAATTTCCTCTGAAACTTGGTGTCAAAGCAAAGCACTTAATTTTTTCTAGAAACATTGCATTCTACTTGGTTTAGAATTTACTTCATCACCAACCATTTGACTTTTAGTTTTAAGTTTTCAGATATAAGAATAAAACTTAAAGGTCCTTTTTAAATATAAAAATGACATTTAGTTTACTGTGATGTATGACACAGTTTACTGTGATGTAAACTGTAACATGGTAATTTTGTTATTAAGTATATTATCAGCATACTTTGAAAAAAACTCAGAATGATGCTAACAAAAATATGGAAGTTACAAATACAACAGAAAATTCACTTTTAAATTATGAGTAATTTTTTTTCATCTCTATGGTAAATTTCCTCCTTCTGCTTACTAGTACCATGATGCAGTACAGTATTCTCCTTAGTATTTTCATTGGTGACAAATTCAATTAAACATATTCATTACTCTAATGTTTTACTTGGCAGTTTAGTCACTATGAAAAATAAAAAATATATAAATAAAATGCTATGTGACCTCTGTATTGATTGGGCTAAAATGGTTTTAGCCTGGGTGTGGATGATGGGGCAGCTGGGAGGGACAAGTGGGGAGCATACAAACACATACACTCTTATGTTTTCTCTTCCAATTACTGAGGGAGATGATAAAACCACAGCAAATGATGTATCAGCTCATTTTATCTTATCGCTTTGGGGCTAGGTGACAATGAAGTTCATATTTCACTGGCTCCCATTGAAGATTGTGAAAATTACTTGCCCTCATGACCTGAAATTTCACTACAAGACAGAAATTTCTCTTCTGCAAAGTAATGCAATTTTTCAGATGTCAACCTTTAGCCCAGCTTTAAAAATTAATTTCATTTATATTAACCAATGATATTGATATTTTCACAGAACGTTCTTTGATACATGAAGCACTGACTGGCAAATTGATGTTGCTCTCGATGGGCAAGACTATTTTATTTTAAGCCGCTATGGCAGACAGATTTATGGCAAACTGAAATTCCCATTTCATAATTTAATATTTGTGCTGGAGTGATGCACCTTTAAGCCTTTGGCCTGTAAATAATTCACAATCTTTAGTTAGTTCTGTTTTATTTTCAATATTCTTCCGCTAAAAAATAATTTACTTTATAAATGATGTAGCATAAAAGCAATCATTTATTGAACATTTAATATGTATCATAATGAGTCAAAAGCCAAATATGGTCATGAAGAAGCAGAACAAAGAAGGTATTTATCAATCATCCTACTAATTTTTAATTTCGTTTATTTGTAAGAAACTATATCTGCAGTCTGAATACTTTTTTTTAAAGAAGAATAAAAAATAAACCACAAAAGAATATTCAAGAACAATATTAAGGACCATGACTGCATCTTACTTTATTTTTCATAGTAGTACATGAAGTAAAAAGCTAGGTATTAAATTTTCAGAAAAAGAGTAGATTGAACTTAGATAACTACCTAAATTAAAATAGAAATATATGGGTTTGGAGGTACCTTTTAAGATATAAACATAATGAAACAAAGTAACCAAGTCAACTTTATCATAAAGTATGAACACCCATCTGATTTTAGCATAAGTGATAAAGGAATTACCTTTTATCTGCAGAAAAAAACCTCAGTGTTTTGAGGTAATAAAAGTGTTACTAAAAGATATAGTCTGGTGCCTTAGCAAGTTTTTATTACCTTTATCCAGTAAAGAGTTTTGTCTAATTAAAAATAAAATGCCTTGATAAGATAATTACACCAATATTCTTTCATTTTATTAATATGGTAAGTTAAGCATAAACATGCATAAATTTATGTATTAATCTATATTCTTAAAATAAGAGAAAGGCTAAAACATTTCCTTACATTAGCTAATTTCCCCAAAAAAATGGTTTAACACTTATGCCTAACTTTGTATTTATATCTATATTTAAATTTTCCTTACAGGTATGATATGGGGAAAACAGTAATATAAATGATAATTTATTTTTTAAAATATATTTTTATTGATTTCAGAGAGGAAGGAAGAGGGAGAGATAGAAACATCAATGATGAGAGAGAATCATTGATTGGCTGCCTCCAGCATGCCCCCTACTGGGGATTGAGCCTGCAACCCAGGCATGTGCCCTGACTGGGAACTGAACTGTAACCTCCTGGTTCATAAGTCAACACTCAAAACACTGAGCTACACTGGCTGGGCAATAATTTTTCTATTTTGCTTGGAAAGATTCCCAATCACTTCTCAAAAATGTATATCAGTAACATGCTATTGTCACTGAAACCAAGTTATGAAGTATTTTTGCCTATTATTTCACAAGCTGACTCTCTGAAGTTGAGCTTTCTACTTCTTAACAAAGAGTTGGATTTAAGTCAGCACTAATAAAAACTGTCTAATTTTAAATATATAAGATTGCTTTATAATATATACTGTTAAAACAAAAATGAGCACTATCTTTCTTCTCAATGCAAATTCTTACCTTATGAATTCAATCTCAGCCTCAGATTGTTATCAAAAATCCTGCCTAGATATATGAACCAAAGCTTCAAGTTAGAGTAGTATCAGCCTGTAGCTAAACTACTTACCTCTTTGTAGCAGATATAATATGATTGGAATTTTCTCTGGTGAGTAAGCTATTTAAGCTAAATAAAGAGTGTTTCTTCAAGAAATGTGCTTTTGTTCTTCAAACATAGCAGAGTACAGAAGTAAAAAACAAAATGCAAGTTTGTATAGTGAACAGCCTTGGAAGAGACAGATAATGTCTCCATTAGAGCCAAGGGCAGGTTTGTTTATTGCCCAGTATAATAAAGATAATGACACTTTCTGGAGCTAAGGCCAGATTTTACTGCCCAGTGTACACATTTAGGGTTCTTGAAGATTGACATTGCTCAACTGGGATGTAAACTCACTGGGGTACACAGTATCTATCTGGGTCTCTTATCTCAATCTGCTCAGACTGCATACAAAATAGCACAGACTGTATGGCTTGAACTACAGAAATATATTTCTCACAGTCCTGGAAACTGAAAAGTCCAAGGCCAAGGTGCTAGCAGATCTGGTTCCTGAGAGAACCCTCTTCCTGGCTCGTAGATCTCTGCCTTCTCACAGTATCCTCTAGTGGAGAGAAGGGGAGATCTTTCTTCCTCTTTTTACAAGAACAGTCTGATTGGATTCGGGTGCCAAGCTCATGACCTCATAAAACCTTAATTATCTCCTAAAGACCCTATCTCCATATATAGTCACAATGGGGGTTAGAGTTTCAACATATGAAGGGGGGAGGGACATAATTCTGTCCATAGCACCCCTCTTAGTCACCTCATAATTGTGCTATAAGAAAGATCTTTGTCTCTGGCCCGGGAGTCTCATATCTTCATCAGTGAACTTTTGGCAAAACAAACTGTTAGCTTGCAGTAACTAACTATTCATCTGTGGTCAGGGACACTTGCTGCTGCAACTCTTCAATAGAGCAAGTAGTTTTCATTGGCCCGCAGCATTTTCCATGTGTGCACTCCCTAGTTCAAACCAAAACATGGGTATTCATAATACTATCAATAGGTTGATGAGGCAGAGAAAGGACACGTCAACGTTGTATAAACAGGATTTAAGTTCTTCCAGTCTGCTTGCATTCTACCCTAAGTATATTAACTTAGTTCATCTCACTTCCCTTTCTTTCCATTGTGTGCTTTAAACTGATTTAATAAGTCATGTGATTTGAGAATCTTAATTTATAACATATTTGCTGGCTACTATCATTATAGCAAGGTAATTTCTCTCAGAACAGGTTCAGAGCTACTCTTTACCTAACCTTAAATTACAAAAATTACTATAGGACAAAGGCAAAAAAATTTGAAGCTCCATAATTCAGTTATAGTCAGCCCCACTTTAATACCAAAAACTTAAATAAGAGTCTAAAAAAGGAAACTTGATGGGCAATGCCATCACTAAATAAAAATAAAGAACTTCTAAATAAGCCATAAACTAATAAAATCTAGCAATGATGTATAAAAATAGTATTTACCAAGAAATGTATATACTGCTAATGAAAACATGAAATCTAAAACCCCTTTGGAAAGTAATCTTATATTATTTATCAAAAATTAAAATAGCCATATTTTTCATACTGACAAAACAAAAATGGAAAATAAGACTGTAAAACCCAATGCATGTTATTAGAAAAATGGTTGAAAAAGTGTGATATGTCTTCTTCATTCACTGAAAAGAATGAAAAAAGCTACTTCAGCTGCCTTGGGTGATATCCACCATCAATATATAGAAGAGTGAGAAAAGCAACACACCAAGAAATGGGTACTGCAGGGTTTCATTTTTCTAAATCAATGAAAAAAGCCGAAACAACACATAAGTGTCTATGAAAATGGAGAAAAATATGAACGGATAAACACTAGATTGTTAATATATCAGTTAAGTATGAGAGAAGAGGATCTGGGTAGCAGATGGGAATTGATCCTGCAACCCAGGTACATGACCTTGACCAGAAATCAAACCTTCGAACATTCGGTACACAGGCTGACACTCTAACCACTGAGAAACAGCGGCCAGGGCTATAGTTTCCATTTTTGTATTGAGGTTCCCTATAGGTTCAGGTTTTGCATTAAATTTTGAGTATATTTATAATAGTATTTTTCCATATTAATCTTATTTTCTTCTTTTACTTATTTTTACCATTAACTAAACTCTAGATTTTATTTGGATTTTACAAATCTCTCCATTAATGTCCTCCTTCTATTCTAGGATCCATTAAGAAATACCAGAAGGAATTTACTTTTCAAGTCTCCTCAGTCTTCTCTGTGTGTGACAGTTTCTCAGTATTGCCTCGCTTTTCATAACTTTAATAATCTTGAAGAATACTGGCTGGGAAAGTCTATAGACTGTTCCTAATCTGGGTTTGTCTATTTTTCTCAGGATTAGAATGGGGTTATAAGTTTTCATTAGGAAAACAACAGAGTGAAGTGCCTCTATACTCATTTCATATGAAGTAGTTATATGATACCCACCAAATATCACTAGTAATGGTAACATTCATCACATGGTTAAAGTAACATCTGCAAATTTACTATTGCCCTAGCCAGTTTGGTTCACTTGATAGAGTGTCAGCCTGTAGATCAAAGGGTCTGAGGTACAATTCCAGTCAAGGGCACATATCTTGGTTGCAGGCTCCTCCTCGGCCAGGGCCCTGGTAGGAGCTTATGCAGGAGGCAACCAATCTATGTGTTTCTCTCACATAGATATTTCTCTCTGTCTTTCCCTCTCTCTTCCACTCTCTATAAAAATCAAAGAAAAAAATATCCTCAGGTGAGGATTAAAAAGTAATAATCTATATATATATAAAAGCCTAAGTGACCAAATGGCCGGTTGCTATGACATGCATTGACCACCAGGGGACAGATGCTCAATGCAGGAGCTGTCCCCTGGTGGTCAGTGTGCTCCCACAACCAACCTTCTGCGCCCCCTCCCCCCGCCGGCCAACCTCCTGCAGTCCCGAACAGCCCCAATCACTGGCCAGGCCAAGGGACCCCACCTGTGCACGAATTCGTGCACCAGGCCTCTAGTAATAAATAAAGTTACTATTATTTGCTTCCCTTACTCTATTCTTTGGAAGTTGTCACTACTCTAGCGACAACTTCCCCCCAGAGCAGCGGTTCTCAACCTGTGGGTCGCGACCCCTTTGGGGGTCGAACCACCCTTTCACAGGGGTCGCCTAAGACCATCGGAAAACACATATATAATTACATATCGTTTTTGTGATTAATCACTATGCTTTAATTATGTTCAATTTGTAACAATGAACTTGGGGGACACCACAACATGAGGAACTGTATTAAAGGGTCGCGGCATTAGGAAGGTTGAGAACCACTGCCCTAGAGGGGAGTGGGTAAAGTGAAATTAAGGTCCATCCTCTAGAATGGAGAGATTATAAATATAAAATACAATATATATTAAAAATATATTTTTAAATTCCATAATCTCTATCACTTCTGTGACTCTTGCTATTGATTGATTTTCTCCTAGAATCACATTTACTGCTTGCTGGCATTTCAAGTAACTTTTTGTATATTGAATAATAATATTCATATCCATAAGGACTCACAATTATTTTCCTTAGGTTTTTTTGTCTTCCATCAGAGAGAAGTCAAGTTTGTTCTAGCAGACAGCTAATTTACTTGTGGATCAGATTATTCCTTTTCAGGGTTGTTTCAAGCTTTGTTAAGACAAGTATACAGTAGTATTTATTACCCCAGGACAGAGCAGAGCAGTTACCTATAAGCACTTCATATACTTAGTCATAAAATGGGGTAACTGGAGCAGGATAATAGTAGCAGAGATTGATTTTACCTTACAGTTGGATCACTAGCAATCCATACTACTTTCCTTCCCAACACCACTTTACCCCAAAGCAAACGATTACAATCCATACTTTTCCTCACGGCAATTAAACCACAGGCATCTTCCACTCTTTATTTCAACACAATTTTACCTCAATAAACATGAAGGGAGGACTGGGCATGGTGCGGTATGCTCAGGCTAATTGTGAATTCAAAAGTTTCTAAGGAATAACCAAGATCAACACACATAAACACTGATTTCACTGTGCTCTACTCAATGGAAAAATAAACCAACCCAAAAGCACAATTCAGGTATTTTGTACGTTTATCAGTAATATGGACTTTGCTTCTTAAACTTAGTATTACATTTACTAAGGGCTTCTATAGTTGTAGGTATACATTTCACTCATGAAGAAATACAGTAAGCAGCATTATAAGCAAAAAGAAAAAAATGTTGAGTTTTGTATTTAGGCTAAGGGCAGATAATCCCTTCAACCCACAAACGTGATATATTTCAAAACCCAGTCCACACACTAGCAATTAGTCCCATTGAAACAATGTTATAAATATTGGTTAGATTCCTAGGTTCGCTCACAAAGTGCTATTCTGCCCCCAAAATAACCGAATCATACAAAAACTCCGAATTCTAATCATCCGAGGCCGAAAGACCTCTTAGCTTCTTCCCATCTCAACCCCAGAACCTCAGAGAAACAATCATTTTTATAGAAGTTACTAATTCAAAGTGTCTAAATAGAGAGTAGTCTGTATATATATTGAGATTTGTTCAGAAAGTTCAAGATCTCTTTAATGTTGTCCAATTATACAGGTTCAATTCTATTAAAGACAAACTTCTTTTTAAATAGATTTAAAAATTTGTATTACTGAAAATGGATGTATACCCAATTTTTTCTCTTAATGTTTTTATGTAATGTATCAGCTAAAGTGAGCCTCGGAAGGCATTTTTCATGTTCTACATACTGGAAAACTGCACAAAATATTATTTTATGCTGTTCCTTAGGCAGCAGATGACATACTCTGACTTTTTATTTTTTTCCTTCTAAGAGAACACATTTTGGTTTCATATATTTTCAGTTATGTTCTTTTTTCATAGTCCAAAAGATTCATTACTTTGATGACCATTTATCAGAGTTTCAAGTTCAATCTATAATACCCATTGAGATAGCAAATAATTCAGCCTCAGTGACTGTGTGTGTGAAAATGGGCTGTGTCCTAGATAAATGGCCTACCTGCCTCTGACATAGATTAGGTCATCATTCAAACTAACCACATAGCTCCACAACCAATACTAGGAAACACAGGTTCACTTTAGCTGATGTTTCTGTTTTCCTGTAGATTCTTCCTTTTAGATAGTTACAATGTCATCAAAACTTTATGGCATAGGTTTGAACAACCAAGATTCAGAAATATAATGATAAAGATATTTCCTATGTTATGCAAACCACCAACTGTTCAATATATACCTATATCTGACTTCTCTTTTACACTAGGACATCCTCTAAATCTCTGGTATTTCAATCTGAATAGAAGTATGTAAACCATAGTATTCTAAGGTGGCAGACAACAAAAGCCATTACAAGCAAACATCTCTTTTCATATTCAAATAAGCTTTATTTTATCCTCTCAAATTTCTGACCTCTTTTCTCTTAGAAGCAAACCAATTAGAGAGAGAGACTGGCTGCCTAGAAAGCTACTTATAGAGTAAAATTACCTTGGTAAATGCAACAGAGTCCAGAGTTTCACTAATCTTACATATTCAGAAATAGAAACAAAACAAGATTCAAATAAATGAGAGCATGACTGAACAGGTGAACCATATCAATAACTATCTGTTACGTGAGAAATACAATTCCTATTTTTGTAAAATACTTTTACTTGGGGTTTCAGTTACTTGTAGCCAAGTGTTTTCATATCTATTAACTTAACCTCAAAGAAATCAGTAGAAAGGCATAAAAAGGCATCCATCCAAATAAGCAAAGGACTATTGAAAGGAAGACAGAGGCAAAGAGATCTCAATAGCATTATAGAAGACACACAGATACATACCTGTGGTCATTATTTTAGCAAAAGGAACCACTCACAACCTAAATAGTCACCAAGAGGACTGATAAGAAGTCACCTAATTCATTCTGCAGACCTTTAAGGTTCTCAGTACTTAAGTTCTACTATAGAGTAGGAGTAAGGGGAAGAGATCAACCAAAGGACTTGTATGCACGCATATAAGCCTAACCAATGGACACAGACACCAGGGCGGTGAGGGCATGATTGGGGGGTGGGAGTGGGGGGGCAATGGAGGATAAGGACACATATGTAATACCTTGATCAATACAGAAAAAACAACAACTGTTAAATAAAAAAAGAAAAAGAAAAAAAAAAGTCTAAAGACTAGCTGGATTCCAAACCTCTCTCTCCATCAAGCTGAAGAGCTAGTTCACTCTTTTTCTCTCCTGTCTCCTTCCCAATGGGAAACCTGAGACTGACTTGCTGGTAACTTAGGGACCCCAGGAGCAGTGGAAAATAGGGACAAGGTGCATGGCCTAAACAAAGCACGAAGGAGAAGTCAACAGATTTCCCACTCCTCCCTATTTATTCTCATTATGCTTCCTCTACTCTATCCCTACACAGCCTTCTGAAGGTAAAAGAAGAATCCTCCGTGGGACTTTCCTATTAAAGTCTGCATGCAACACTATTTTGTATTAGTTTTAGGTGTACAGCACAGCAGATAGACATTCGGATAGGTTAAAAAGAAACACGAAGGATTCTTATTTGGAAAAACCGAATGGTCTGCCTAAAAAAGCATTCTGATGCTGATACTTGACTGGATCCGTGAATAGACAGGAGGGCTCAGAGGCTGCCAATAATATAGAAAAAAACCAAGAAACATACCTATCTATAAATACAGAGCTTCCAATTAGGTCTGAAAGGGCTGCGTGTGACAGCCAAGCAATTTGAGAGAAGGCTCCAACATGACAAAAATCAAAACAGAAAAAGAAAAGAAAAAAGAACTCGAAGAGAGAAAGAAAATACAGAGATCAGAATGAAACTTAAAAAAAAAAACCAAAAAACTAACAGAAGATCTTACAAACATATTAACCTAGGTTGGATGCTAGCCCTCCACCCAAAAAAAAAACAAAGCAAAATAAAAGAACTCTTTACAATTAAATTTTTAAGTTAAAAAAATAACAACTTCCATGAAAAGACTAAGAGATAATGTTGAGAAAAATGTCACAGAAATAGAAGAGGAGAGAGAGAGAGAGAGAGAGAGAGAAAGAGAAAGAGAGAGAGAGAGAGAGAGAGAGAGAGAGAGAGAGAGAGAGAGAGAGAGAGAGAGAGAGAGAGAATACACAGAAATTAAAGATGAATCCAGAGAAGGGAAAAAAAAATTCAGAACTAAAGGTCACACATCTCAAAATGTAAAGAGTCTACCTAGTGGCCAGTACAATGAATGAAATAAGATCCACATTAAGGCAGAGATTCCAATGTAGCAAATATCCTAAAGTGAAAGATGAGCCATGCCTAAAAGGCAAACCATCTGGGATGCTGGAGCAGAAAATGAAAGACAACAAAATGTGCTAGGAAATGCTGTTTATTCTCAGCCCCATCCCTGTTCCCCTAAGCTCTATCCTGTATAGTAGGAACTGGAAACTTATAAACTGTATTTCCTCAATCCCTTGCCAGCAGATTTTAGTGTAGAGCCCACAGTGAAAACATTTGCAAAAGGTTTAGATGGCAGAAGAAACGTATAAACCATTGATCTCAGTAGTAGTTGTGGTTCACCTGCAATTCCTGTACTTCCACGTTCTTAAAAACCATAAGCGGTTTTCCACTGGTTATGTTAGCCTCTATTCCAACTAATACATCCCTTGCTGACTTGGGAAAACTTAAAGTAAATATAAAGAAGTGATAGATCATTTGATGACAATTATTTACATAGTGTTCAATAATGACCATTATTTGCATAGTCACTACAAATACACATTGACTTGTGACTTAAGGTTGTGATGTAGTTATATACAGAGAATAGGGATAGGGGAAATTGTTTGTGAAGAATATGATAGAAGGACATATTTTCAATTTCCATACAAAGGAAGCCTTTAATATTTAAAGTTGGTAATTTTAAAAATAGCAACATAAGTCCATACTTTGTAAAAAGGCAGTTAGGTTACCTTAGAGCAGTGGGTCAAAGCATGGGGCATGGGGCAGAGGACTGCTTTTAGGTAATAAAAAGTCTTCCAGCAACATTAGATATTTTAGACAGATAATGTCTTACTTTCTTAAAAGTAAAAAGGAAAGGAAAACAATGTAAATAAGAAAGAACAAAGTTTTAAAACAAACACAAAATATAGTTGAGCAAGACATTAATCCTTCCAACGTACAATCAGATGGCCACACTGCTGGGATTTGAATTCAAGAATAAGATAACACTGGGGAAAATGACAGTAACTCTAATTATTTAAAACTGAATCTTGTCTGACTGGCGTGGCTCAGCTGTTGAGCATCGACCTATGAACCAGGAGATCACGGTTTGATTCCCTGTCAGGGCACGTGCCCGGGTTGTGGGTTCAATCCCCAGTGTCGGGTGTGCAGGAGGCAGCCAATCAATGATTCTCTTTCATCATTGATGTTTCTGTCTCTCTCTCCCTCTCCTTTCCTCTCTGAAATCAATAAAAACATATAAAAAATAAAACTGAATCTTGATATGCCTCTATTCCAAGCCAATCATACAAGTTTTGTTTCCTCAAAGTACTATCTTACCTGAAATTATCTTGTTCATCTATTTACTTATTATTTTTCTTCCTCATACCTATGGAATGGAAGCTACATAGGAGCAAGGACTTTGGTACTCAGTAGGATATCCACAGAGTTAAGAATAGATTCAGGCACTCAATACATATTTGCTGAATGACTAATTTATCCTTATAATCAAACACAATTTTTTTGGCCTTTATTTCATAACTCTTCATTTTCCAAATTTTTTGCAACTCAATCCCACTTTGCTAACTTCCCAGAAACACCATGTCTCCTTGCCTTTCCAACCACATCTTTGCTTCTAGGCCTTTGCACTCACCATTCCCTCTATCTGGGACATTCTTTCCTAGACAGCCACGTGGCTTTTCCCCTCACTTCATTCAGGTTTCTTCTGAAACAGCACCTCACTACAGTCATTACTACTTTATTTTTCTCTTTGGTGATTATTAGCGATTGACAGACATATTTATTTCTATGCCTATCCCCACCAAACTATAAGCTCTATGAGAGAAGTATGTTGTCCATATTTCTTTACTGGTACAGTCTCAAAAATTAAAATAAAGCTCCTGGCCATAGTAGGCACTCAACAAATTTTGTTGAATGAGTGGATGGTCATAATCTGAATTAATACTGTTATGAAATCAACCTCCACAAAACTACTTAGTCTTTCTGAAGTCTTTTTTTAAAGTATCAATAATAAATACAAAACTAAGGAGACTGGGACAGTGACACTCCATGCTTAGCTGTAATTGCAATCCAAGAGAAAGTCTTATGTTTAGATTCTAGTGATTAAAGACATCACACAGGGACCCAAAATACACACTTTCTAGCTTTTGGATGTGAGAAATTCAGCTGCCTGATAGATCTCTACTACCATGAGCACCAAAGAAACCTAAATGCAAATTCATGCATGTCTGATTCAATATATCTTACTAGCTTTAGTTCTGTCTTCTAGCCACAACCTTTAGTTTTCCACAGTTTAATGAAAACTGCATGATAAACTCTACTTTTCGTATGGTGTGCTCGAACCCATCTTATGAGTACTGTCATTATCACCTCCTTCTTGGAGCTTGATTGATCACTCTTTTTCCTTATATTCATTAATCTCATCACCTTATCTTTTATACCACTTCATTTTAGCAGAAAGGTAATAATAAAACCCTCATCCATTATCCTTTTACTCATCTAGTCAAGCGGAAATGGTTAATAACATGCTACAAATTGAACTTCAATCACCTCATTTTCTCCTTTGTTGAATACACATTAAAATATATTCCAAAAGTGCAATTTGTTTTACAGGAGAATTTGTGTTATATTGCTACAGACAACTAAAATTAAGTGTTTCTCAGTTCAGTTATTAAATATATCCAAGTGCTCTTTTATCGATAATACTAAAACATTAACTCATTTTATTAGGGTATAATAATACAAGAGTCTTATCTCTCAGAACACAAAGACATCTAGACTACCTAATAGTATGTGTTATATGATGTGTCATTTATCTTCAAGAAAAAATTACTAGTGATGATTTATGAATTGGTACATTATTACAGATGAAATTGCTCTCTATTTTTAAAAGTTAATTTGTTTACATGCAGCCTTATCTTCTAATGTAAGCCCTATTAGTGAAGAAGTCTATAACTGTCATATAAAACAGAAGGAATGGGTATATACATAAAATAGAAAGGCATAATGATTTAAGATTTTAAAACTAGCCTTTTGAATGGAATACATTTAATATATAATTAGACTATGGTTTTCAAAAGAAAAAAGAAACAATGACAACTAAAATCATACAACATTTTTATATACATTACCACAAGCACTTGTACTGAGTTCTAACAGTCCTATAACTATTAGGGGGAAAATAGCTATCGTATTGTGGAGAAAAGATTTTCTACTAATTTAAGTAGGTGTCACCCATCTATTTGTAAATGAGCATGCTCACCAATTGACTAAAAACTAGACTTACAGAAAATATTAGAAAACTTAACTAGATAATCAAGACTCGGTTAATATTATCTTCCTATCATCCTAAAAATATGTTCTGACTCTAGGAAGGAATTTAGCAAATGACTTAATATCAATATTTTGAGCTCCTAAACTATACCACTTGTTGAGAATAATGCTCATGTTTATTATGGAAAAGAAAACTTGTAATATACATGTAAACCTATTTTCTTATACTGTTCTTTTAAAAAAATGTGTTTCTTTTATCCATTAAAATGACTCTAAAATATAAAAAATAATACTTATGAAATTATTAAATTTTATAGCATTATATGCTCAATCTTTTGGTATTGCAGAATCAAGAATAGGTATCAGTTTTTGTTTACACATATTTAAGACTTTTTAGAACATCATCCAGTCCCTATGAATAAGCTTACTCTCCTTTTGCATGTTTTACATTTCTTGTGTTAGTGGAGGGTTTTTAAGATACTTTTCATGTTAGGTATGAATTACAAGTCATAATTACACTATGTTTTCCACAAACAGTCCTTAGTGTCTGTAAACTACACAAAATAATATTATTATAGGTTAAAATTGTTAAATACTTCTTTCCTACAAAGAACCTATGAGAATATATTTTAGTTTATATTATATATATATTGAAAATATATTTTTCCTTTTAAAAAGGACATATTAACATTTTAATACTATTTAGCATGTAAAAATTGGAAAGGAATCAATAAGTAAGCCCAAGTATGCAAAAGTATTAATTTCAATCTATAAACATCACTGAATAATATCAGATACCACTGCCTATAAGCAAATGACTTCACCTATTTAATGAGTCAGGAAAATCAGCTACTACAGCCCTAGCCAAAAGGCTCAGTGGATAGAGCATCAGCCTGAAGACCAAAGGGTCCCAGGTTCGATTCAGGTCAAGGACACAAACTTCCATTGCAGGCTCCTATAAGAGGCAACCAATGAATGTGTTTCTCTCACATTGATATTTCTGTCTTTCCCTCTCCCATTCTCTCTAAAAATCAATTAAAAAATATCCTCAGATGAGGATAAAAAAAATCAGCTACTACATGAGGACTCCAGCAAAGATGCAAAGGTTTGGCTCCAGTGCTGACAGAATTGGTGTGATAGAACTGTGACAAACTGATGAAAGCCCATTTCTCCTTAAAATCAACATTTCATGTAATTAATAGCCAATAGCAAAATGTGGTAATATAAAAACATTTTTATTTATACACTTTACATTTTAATGTGTTTTTGTATTTGAACATAATGATTTCAGTTTTTTATATTCCTGACCTTTCTCTTAGTTTATCAATATCTTTAGTGCTTAGTCATTTCTCTAAATTTTCTCCTCTGTTGGTTCTCTTTCTAAATTGAAATATACATGCAATGTAAGAATTCAAACAAGAACAAATTTTAATTACTGTTTTTGCAAACAGTATTCCCAACTTATCGGTTAAGAGAAAAACACATTATTTAAAGTTTTCTTGTTAGCTGGGTAATGCTTTGCCCCACAACATGGAGAACTATTTACTTTTAAAACAATGGTAAGAATATTCTAAATTGAAGATAGAAATTACCTTTTAACATTCTATATTTTCCTATGTTATTGTTTCCTAAGTAATCTGAAAGACAGTGAGAAAGACATTTTATAGCATAAAATACTTTCACTCTTAAGACAAAATACTAGTGTTACACCTCCAGAGCTGGTGTGGTTAAGAGCAGCTTTACATGTTAATAGTGGGCCAGGAGATAGTATGTCTCCTTGTGTTCCAAGATGAGATACCATCACCTACGTCACAGCTTAAAAAAAATATGTGTTTTAATCTAATTAAGCATTGACATTTAACTTGCAGTTTATAGGAATTACAGAGAATAGAAGTACAAGCTAAATAATCCTATCTAATAAAAGAGAAACATGGTAATTAGCATACGTCCGCTACCCTTCCCATTGGCTAATCAGTGAGATATGCAAATTAACTGCCAGCCAAGATGGCGGCCGAAAAGCCAGGCAACTTGAAGATAACATGAGGCTTGCTTGCTTCAGTGATGGAGGAAACCAATGTTCCCCGCCTGCCTTGCCAGCCTCTGAGCTTGCAGTTTGAAACACTGTTACAAATATAGAAACTAAACAAAACCCCAGAAACCTGCTTTCAGCCCGCCGGGATCTCAGAGCTGGAGTTGATACAGTGTTTCGATTATAGAACCCAAACAAACCAGATATCTGCTTTCAGCAGCAGAGGCCTCAGAGCTGGAGCCAGAGCTAAAGCTGGACCAGAATAAAAAAGAAAAAAGAAAAAAAGGAGCAGTTGGGAGCTTCAGTCACCCACCAGCCTGAAAACAGCCCTCAGCCCCTCACCCAGACTGGCCAGGTACCCCAGTGGGGACCCCCACCGTGAAGGGTGTGTGCTCAGCTTCAGACAGCCAACAGCCCCTCACCCAGGCTGGCTAGGCACCCCAGTGGGGACCCCCACCCTGAAGGGTGTGTGACCAGCTGCAAACAGCCATCATCCCCTCACCCAGGCTGGCCAGGCACCCAAGTGGGGACCCCCACCCTGAAGGGTGTGAGACCAGCTGCAAACAGCCATCATCCCCTTACCCAGGCTGGCCAGGCACCCCAGTGGGGACCCCCAACCTGATCCAGGACACCCTTCAGGGCAAACCAGCCGGCCCCCACCCATGCACCAGGCCTCTATCCTATATAGTAAAAGGGTAATATGCCTCCCAGCACCGGGATCAGCGGAACTGAGAGGCCTCCCGGCACCGGGATCAGTGTGACAGGGGGCAGAGCCCAAACCCCCTGATTGCCCTGCGGCTCTGTGTGTGACAGGGGGCGGGGCCACAACCTCCCTATCTGCCCTGCTCTGTTCGAGACAGGGGAAGGCGCCCCAACCCCCGATCAGTCCTGCTCTGTGCCTGATAGGGGGGAGCTCCCCAACCCCCTGATCGCCCTGCGGCTCTGTGTGTGACAGGGTGCGGCGCCCCAACGCCCCCCCACCCCCCCCCGCCACAGGCCCTGTTCTGTGTGTGACGGGGTAGAGCCATAACCTCCCGATCGGCCCTGCCCTGAGTGTGAGAGTGGCGGCGCCCCAACCCCCTAATCGGCCCTGCTCTATGGGTGATAGAGGGCGGCACCCCAACTCCCCAATCGGCCCTACTCTGAGCCCGACCAGGGGCTGCACCTAGGAATTGGGCCTGCCCTCTGCCACCCAGGAGCAGGCCTAAGCCAGCAGGGCGTTATCTCCCGAGGGGTCCCAGACTGCGAGAGGGCACAGGCCGGGCTGAGGGGCCCTCCCTCACCCCCCGAGTGCACAAATTTTTGTGCACCGGGCCTCTAGTCTTCTATATAATAAAAGCCTAAGCAACCGTTATGGTGGAATGACTGGAACAACTGGTCGCTATGATGTGCACTGACCACCAGGGGCAGACGATCAACGCAGGAGCTGCCCCCTGGTGATCAGTGTGCTCCCACAGGGGGATCGCCACTCAGCAAGAAGCTGGGCTCACGGCTGGTGAGCGCAGTGGCGGTGGCGGGAGCCTCTCTGTCCTCCGCAACAGTGCTAAAGAGCAGCAAGCCCAGCAGTAAGGAGCCTGCCACTGAGGAACAGCGAGCCAAGTGGTAAGGAGCGAGCAGGCAGGCGGTAAGGAGTGAGGGGTCCCAGACTGCGAGAGGGCACATGCCAGACTGAGGGACCCCTCCCCACCCCAGTGCACGCATTTTGTATACCGGGCCTCTAGTTAATATATATAAGAAGGCAAAGAGATAAATTCAGAGGGTGAGACATTCTACAAGACAAATAGTCTAGTCTCTTCAAGTGAGTGTCATGAATAAAGGATTTTTTTAGAATAAAAAAGACCTATGGGACAAAATAAGGCAATAAAAATAAACCCAGTCCTGGATCAAATCCTGTTTTGGGCCACC